>NC_071286.1:73927951-74107580 GCF_943735745.2 Anopheles bellator | reverse complement strand
ATATATATATTTGAAACAAACTGACCGAAGAAATAAGAGAAAGAATAAGGAAAGTAAAATGGCAAAACAGAAAGCAAAGTATAACAACAAGCAAAGAATGACTGTGAAGGGTAGCGACTGAAGTTTCTGTAAAGTGAAAAAAGTAAACGAACAGTGACAGAGAGGAAAAGGGACAAGAGCACCGGGACCCGGCACACCCGTGTAGGCTGAGCTATCGGCAAACGGAGTCGGGATTAATGGAACGAAGTAAAACATTGACTGTAGCATAATACATTGACGACAAACGGGAAAAACAAAAACCAAGAAAACAGAAGAAAATTTCAGACTCCTTAACTCGCCTGATCATCTTCACTTTTTCATGAATGTAATGAATTAATTGCCTTAAATGATATATATACAAATATATATTAAAAAATTGCATAAAAATATACAATAAAATATATTTAAAAAAAACAAGCAGAGAGAGCAAGACGCTGCGAAGGTAGGGAAACTCACAAAACACAACAAGAGGTGACACAAAATACAAGCAAGATGAACAACAATGGAAACACACTTACAGACACACATACACACCCACACACACACGCATACAAACAATACACACAAAAGTGTAGGGAGTAGAGGAGAAGGTACTGATGGTTATCTGCAGGACGCAGGGCGAACGATTCGTTTGGGGTTGGCCAACAGCATGTTACGGCGGTGCAATCTCTACTAAGTTGCGCTACAAGTACGGTGTACGGTATCGATAATGGATTAGTTATTAGAAATGGACTCTTTTTTCTAGGCGCCGCAGTGGAGAAAGTGTAATTCTGATACAAAAACAAAATCGTAACACACAAACGGAAGAAACGGTCAGGCGGACGGGGCCGGACGTGAACCAGCCCAGCTTGGGTGGTTTGGTCGGTTATCTGTAATGCTATAAATATAGATTATATATATAAAGAAAATGATAAAAGAGAAAATTAACAATTACTCTAAGAGGAGCGCAAGCGAACGGTGAACCTAACACGAATCGGAAGCGGATGGACGCTGCACGGCTGCGAGCAGCAGCAGCGGTGTATGAGAATAGGGCTAGCAAAGAGAAAAAAATCTAATATAATTTAAATTAATTTAAAATATGTGAAGAACTTTAGATACGAATACTTTAGTGACGCTGCTGGCATCAAGATGTTTTGCTCTCCGCGTGCGTACAGTGATGGGAAAATGAAGCAGAAAAGAACACAAAAACGCTAGAAAGAGAAAGACGAACAGTGGCGCACGAACGAGAGAGAGAGCGAGAGAGGGCAAGAGAGAGAGAGAGAGAGAGAAAGAGAAAAAACAAATAGTACATAAACTCACAATAGCAAATTTCGGGTAGTTCTTAAGTTTCCACTGAACATTTATTCTATAATCATGGACGAAGCAAACAAAAAACGAACGATAGTGAGGAACGTTAGGCAAAATCGCGAGAATAAACACAACCACATTTAAACACATAGTTGAGAAAACAAAAACAAGAGAATATTACATAGCGATTCACTGAGCGGAGCGAAGCCTTTTTGAAATAAACTGATTAATCCTTACGCCGATGTTTGTTTGGTTTTGTTTGTATGTTTTTCTTCATTTGTTCGGACCCGCATAACACACGTGGCAGGCTAGTTAACCGAATGTACGGTTGAAGGCAGTGATTTTTCGGCAGAGCGAGAGTAGCAAAATTTGCCGCGTTTCATTCAACCCTCTACAAGATCACGTGGTTTGGGAGCTGGGAGCATGAAGTTTTAGACAATTGTATATGACTCTGTAACTGGTAACATTGTTGGATGTCGTTGAGTTTTGAGTAGACATTAAGTTAAGTGGAGCAACCTGCGTAGCTTGCCTAGAAGGATACATGACCCCCTTTCATCCGGGATCGGATCGTGGTTTTAACGATCGATTTTGATTGACCATTTTCTTTGAAAGAAACAAGAGAAGAACAAGAGCGAGAAAGAGAGAGAGAGAGAAATTAACCCATAACACGTAACACCGTTGCAGTAAGTAGCTCACCTTAGAGCTGGACCGTGTGCGGACAGTCCAGGGCAGGCTAACTACAGGCAGAATTCCCTCTTAATATTTCAACACTACGGTTAAAGCTCCAAACAAAAAAGAAATACGCACAATTTACGAGCACGAACCCATATTACACGAATGAATCTTATCGAAACATGAAAACAAATAAAACAGAGAATATTACAACTAAAGTACTGACTGTTGACTGTCTGTGTGGCCCTCACTTTGTGACTGGGAAGGTTGTTTCAACTGACCGGCGGAAAAGTACGGAAAACGTAAGGGGCACTTTGTACAGACTCTGGGTTCATCGTCCCATTTTCATTTTCTCCATTTGCACGTTAGCGTAAGACAGACCGTTAGCGAGTGTGACCGGAACGCGCGTGACTGGCCTTCGGGGACTGGCGATCGGATCCGAGCAACTGAACTGAACTTTTTTGAAACATTTATAACACCGACCATCATCACCCTCTTCTTGGCTACGAAACACCAAAAATCTCATCTTAGGCCCCCATCGGGTGGGCTTGGGGTTTGGTGTTTCACATTTGATTTTAAAAATTCAGCTAGCGGTAGGCAAAAGTTTTCCCCTTTAAAGTTGTTGAATGTGCAAAAAAAACACAGAGAAGCGCATTGCGCATAAATTATACTAAAGTCCAAAGTCAGTCAACGTTGTGCATTCTTTTGGGAACGATCTGCTTCATTTGTCAAAAAAACCTTGAACAAACGAACGTAAAGACTTGCCTTTATTTACGATAACGGTCACACCAACATTGTCGACATTGTGCTAAGGTAAAAGTACAATACGCGGAAAAAAGACTTAACGAGATAAAAGGATACAATGTAGAACCAAACAGTGAGGGCATCCATTGGTCACAAGATTCAGTAAAACGAGAGCGTCGGACAGACAAACATCGGTGTTGGCAAAGGCAGATACTACGGTCATTCTGGATCGGTCACAGCGTGGCATACGTGTTGATTGCGTTTCTTTTTTACAAACTGGCATTAACTGATAAAAGCTCCTAATCAAAGAAGAAAGTCGTGAAGGTCGGAGTCATCCGCTGAGGTGGATTAGAGCATGCAAAAGCAAGCAACAGGCAAGTTGCCGCAGAACCGGGTTTCGAGCATTATCTCAGAATTGTATACAGACCCAAGAAACACACCTTGCAAACCCTGAAAATAAAGAGACAAGAAAAATAATTAGTCCAATTCCAACAAAACAAATGGCACCCTTTTAACTTGCCCAAATGATGACATTAGTTTGGTAGCTGATCGATAATTCTACTAAATCACTTTTCACCCGTTTTGCGCAATTCATTTGCTTCGAGAAAGACGTTCACCAGACCACCAGACGGGAAGCCAACACTTCGAAGAAGAATGCTACAAATTTTTCTTCTTTTGTTTATGGGTGGCCGAGGTTTAAATCCGTTCTAGACCGCTGCCTGCAAATGGCAGGGTCCCGCCCGGGTCTGGTTTAAAGCCCTGAATAAAATTACTTCATTGCCCGCCCCAACCGTAGTACTTCTCTATCATTTACTTCCCTTCGGGTTCAACGATCGTTGGCGCATAATTTTGGACAAGCTCGGACTCGATGTTGTCTGGTCGACGTTTTGTGGTCGCCACTTATCAGATCACAGTTTTTGGCGAATATGTAAATGGCTGGCTCTGGCACGAACCCAACCATGCTGCGCCTCGCTCGACTACCTTTATGTAATTAAAGACTCCATAGAAAGGAAGCGTTTAAGTACAACAACTTTTGACAAGGTTTAATGTGCTTCATTCCTGGTTAGCGTTGATCTACGATTTATATTAGCATAAGTTGCTGTCAAATCTGCGTACAATGATCGGCCACCGGCTACTCACCGCTGCCATCCGATCAGGGCCCTTACACCGCTGGATGTTCCGGGTTCCACCTTTAACCTTGGCAGGCTAACCTTTAAGGGATGGACCGCGCGCACGAGTCAACGAGTTATAACATAATAAAAATTTATGATTCACACCGGCCGCGGTGCCACCCATTGATGAGCACAACCCGTGTGCCAGACAAATGAAACATTTACACCGGCTGAGAATGGTTTGCGAAACAATAGACACCAGGTCTGTGACGGCGGAAGGAAACGATGAGCTACCGAAACGGGTTGTTGTTTTAGTGGAATGAAAAAATGGAGGCAGCCAATGGAATAACGTCAACCGGCGAAAGGGCGTTAGCTTCTGCGTGCCAAAAGCGCGCCAAATGCTTTTGTGGGCGAATAACATCCGAACGGTCACTACCACTAGGACAACGACTCGAAAAGTCTACCTAAATTAAGCGATCCAACGAAAGCATTGCTTCAAATCGATGAAAGACTTCAACTGGCGAGAAAGCGAGAAACCTTTAATAATCCTGTTCGCTAACAAATGGCGTGCTCAAAATGCTTTGGCCCAGTGGAAACAAGTTTTATCTAAGACTAATAGACACCATTTGACGTAAGTGGTTCACATGTCTAAGGTAAAGTAAGGCAAACGGTCACAGAGCACGATCGCAACGGTAGCGAATCCGGTATCCGTTTGTTTTCGGCCCTCTGTACGATGAGGGGCGACGGGCAAAGAATCCACCGATCGCCGAGCGGCTGGACGTTAATCTTCGGGCAAGCAATGGCTTAATTATAAGCACGCAAAGCATGTCGTGCGGTTTGTTGACCGCTGAGTCATCGTGCTTTGGGTCGGCAAGAAACACCAAACCAAAGGGAACGTTGGAACGCTGAACGTATCGGAATATTCGATTGCTTCTGTCCGGAGCTATCTGCAGGACGGTACTCGAGGCTTTTCGCACACGATCGGGTCTTAATTAACGGCCAAATAATCGACGAGGGTTGGCTCAACAGTGGCACGGTTTGATTTTAGAGCCAACGGTCTAATAAAGATGGGTTTACGTCCAATGTAGTGGCTTTAATTGAACGAACAAGCAAAGTGCATTTATTGATCTAACCGATAATTGTTTGGCCGTATGTTGGTCCGAGAAGTCTAGCGTCATGCGTTGGCTAAGGACTTTTTCAGCCACACCACGGGCACCGTGGAGGTTTTATTGAAAGTGGTCGGCAAGCTTATTAGCATGACGGTGAGCATGATCGTACTGTGAGAAAAGTAAAACCATTCGGTCGTTCAGCTTCTTGGCACTTGTTTCTTCCCCACCGGGCACCGGAAGAAAAGGATCCACCAAAGAGACTCCGTTGTGGTTGGCTGATCGCGATGAAGACTTTTTTGGGGCTTAGCTTTTCTGACTCCCAACGGTGCCCAAAAACAGGTTTAATGCCATCGAATCAATACCAAGCGAGCTTCTCAGCGAGTCCTTCCGATGGTACTTTGTCTTCCAAGTGCTGGCCCACGGACTGGCGTGGCGCGTTGCGAAGGTAAGCTGGAAGCTCGCGCAAAGCGAAAACCTTAATTAATTATCATGCCTTTGGCTGTCGAGATTGGGCCCATCAAGGAAGTTGAATGTGTATGTGAATTTACACATCGTCCAGAAACATTGAATGTGGAACACCTAGCACTGGCCGCGGGGGGAGTTGGAGTATTTGTACCAACCAAACAGATGATTAAATTCCATTGGGAAGAAAATGCTCAAAATAACACAATTTGCGATGCGAATCGTTTGAAATTTCGTGATCGGTTGCGTGACTAAAAACTTCATACATTCAACGTTTCTTCGGCCAATTTGAATGTAATCCACATTATAACGCCGGGGCACCTTTCTGCACGTGGGATGTACCGTGAAATTGGACTTCATTTTCATTTTCCTTCATTTGCCAATCTTCATACGCTGAGCTGTGAAGATTAAGATGGGCTATAAATTATTCTGGAGCTGGCAATATTATGATATGCAAATCAAATAATATGTGTGTTGTGGTATTAATTAGCGTAGCGCTTATTCCACACTTTATTTCTTTCCCATTTCTTATTGGCATACTGTTTTAAATTAAATTTTACATTTGATAACTCAACAAACAAATCAACTATCACAGCTGTGATTTCTGAAACAATTGTCCCCTATTAAGCGAAATAGATAACCACGCTCGGAAGTGCCCGTTGATCGGACCGATTGGCAGGGCGGATTGGTCGGAGCAGGATAGGCCGATTCCGCGGGGGGCAGGCCGTGCAAAAGAGAGGCCAAAGAGTGTAGGGTGTTAGGGCGACAGCAGAGTCGTGAAGCTCTGCCGAGCATCACATTCTGCCGCCACGCAACACAACTACACCGACCGACCGCGGGAGGCGGCAGACCGGAGCCGCCCCCCGGAGGGAGCCCCCTGCCTGCCCATGGACAGCAAGAAATATGTTAAAATATAAAAATAAAATCAGCCCCGACGGCATCCGAATAATTCAGTCGTTTTCGTCATTCGCTAGCGTGCGCACGCTCGCCAGTGATCGTGTCGCCCGTGATCGGGACTGATTCGCGTGTGGTGAGCTTTTTGGGCCGTTTTGTGTTCCTCTATTTCCCGGTTCTCGAGCGCGGCTTTTGGGACTTTTCCGGTTCTAGTTTAGGCCCAGCGGAAAGAGCAAACTAGAGCATAGAGTGCCCCTGCTGTGGAGCGTGGGAAATCGTGGGGTCCCGAAATTGGAACTATCGCCGAAATTTATGGGCCACCCGGGAACAAAACGGGCAGCAAAATTAGAATAACAAACCTTGTGTTGCGGTGGATTTAGTGGCCAGTGCAGATGATTGAGTGCAGTTGCAAAATCGGATTCGGAACGGAACAGACACAAACTGACGTGCTGGCTGGCTGGCTGGCTGGGGGGTATCAGATCGGGTGCGAAGTGATTCAATGGAAAGTGTGGAAAAGCTCTGCGTGAAATTGAATACTCATAAGTGTAAGTTAAATAATTGATTTTCGAACGCGTGTTGGCCAGAGTGTTGTTTCGGTGAGTCAATGGCCCTGTATGCAAATCGAAGCAGGAAGTTCGGGATGCGTTACGAAAACTGATGCAACCACACCACAGACTCCAGACACTGCACCGATCGGCTATCGCTCAATCGGCCGCTCGGCAGATGGCGCAAATTTTTTGCCCCTCCATTTTGGTTCCACAAACCAGTGACCAGTCGCTCGGTTCGACGGGTTGGCGCCCAGAGACCAGCTTCGAGCGCTTTGAAATGTAAAACAAACCTCCCGCGAGTGCGATTTTGAATGAGAATAGACTCTCCGGGCCCCGAGCCGGCAGATGAGAAGGTTTTATTGACCTTGCCGTGCGTTACGTGTGGGCCCTAGAGTGGCCACCGCCCTGCCGAGCGGCCATAGAGAGTAATTCGGTTCAAAACGACAGTTATTCACATGATAATTAGCCAGCGGGCCAGCGGCTGTGTGCTGGTCGCCCGTGCGCCAATCGCTGTTTGCGAGAATGTTTGGCCGTTGTTTCGACAAACCGACAGGCCCTGTGGCATGTTCTGGTCCGCCCAAAAGCCAAAGCCAAACCCCGAAACAGTGTTTTACGAGAAACGGAAGAACTAAAAACAGGCGGAGGTTTCGTAACGTGTTTGGCAGTGAAAATGGTTTTGGAGATCGTGTTCTAACACGCGGCGTGTTGAGGCGACAAAAGCGTATTTCGGCGAGAGTTGAGAAACTTCTTACATTGGGGTCAATGTTGTCATGAAATGGACGCATGGCACGTAACCTTGAGGAAATTAGAAATCGGTGAAAATTGTCTCCGCCACGGTATGGGAATGGGCACAGAATCGGAGACTGGAACGTATCGTAAGAATTGTTCCAAGGATAAACGATTTCTCAATTCCATTTTTCAAAAGGGAAAACTATTCTATGCTTCATGTAGGGTCGGCTTCAAGAAGCTGATTTCGAACGGTTTGAACGAAAATTGTATATCTGTATTATTTTTATACGGAAACGAAGCGGGACTTCCTGTTCTTCAACCCGAACCCACAGAACGCGCGTGATGTCAATAAATGACGTACGCTACAATAAATAACGATGAACCGATGATCTAATTTACCACTGTTCCAGTGTGCACTTTCATAATGTATTCGTGCCCGGTACACAAAAGCAGAACCCAGCTCTGGATTTAACATATCAAAGAGGATGCAGTTTGACCTCCAACTGTTTCCTCGTTCGAAGCGATTGAACCAATTCTAAAACATTCCGAACCGTTTCGGGTGACAAGCTCCAGTTTCGGGTGTGCGACATAAGCCCTTCAGTGCGTGGCCAAGTTACAACTTATCGGGCGGTGATGCTGTTACAGAACTTCCGTAAATTCGCACGTTCCGATTAGCAAACAATTGCCGGGTTCGTGTCGTGTGAAATCATCCCAAAGGAAGCACAATGTGCTCGTTCTTTCGGAGCTCCCTTCGCATTGTTCTTGGACTGCTTCTTATGATTTAATTAATTTCATGAATCCTTCCTTCTGTTCCCCTTTCTCAGCTTAACCGAAGCGACACATTTGCGACACAAAAGACACCGGATCAAACCAACTGTGAGCAGGACAAGCGTAATGAGCGCGACAGGAACGGGTTCGTCTTCAGCCGCCCGGTGACATCGCTCGGCACGGCATCTCGTGAGGAGTAAATTAAGTTTATAATTACCCCCCCGAGAGTACGGGGCGGCCGAGGTTAGGTTCCGGTTCTGCTGGGCCCACGTTGGCCGCAAGGCGGGGTGGGATTGCAATTTTTATTTTCATTTTGCTCCCGCAATCTGAAACTCGTAATCTGCTTGCTAACGGGAACCACCGCCAGTGTTTTAGAGAGAGCGGGAGAGATTGGGACAGAGATTGGTAGAAATCGCACCCCAAGGCACCTGACACCTGAACCGAACCGGAACACCCGAACGGCCCGGGTATACCCCCTCACCCCTGGGGGCATCATCAACCGACCTTGTTCGGGGTCAGCAAAGCGGCAGACCGACGAAAGCGTGCGGAAAACATAAAGAAACGTCTGCGGCCTGAGCCTGCTGAGGGCAACTTCTAGTGTTTTTATCACAAATTGGCACCTTTCGTTGGGCACGAGACCATCCGGACACGCGGAAAGAAAGTCGCCACACAGGCTAATGAGGGCCCCGGGAAGCGGCGGGCAGGAAAATATTCGGCACAAAAGGAAGTAATCAAAGTTTGGAGGCCGGGAGAGAAAAAAGGGCCCTAAAATCGGGGCCAGCCGATCAGGCCTTTGGGCGAGGACCTAATCGACGCGGACCACGGAAATCTACGTGCGTGCGACGGGGCACGCAAAACATTAGCTGATCCAAATTTGGGTTTCGCATCCGGCCCGGCGATGAGCATGACGGAAATGGAAAGGAAAGCTGTGACGATCGTCGGCTGCCAGCCCGGACTCCTGCTGGTGCTGCTGCTGACCGTGACGTTGGCAACAGCCATCCAAATCGATAATCGTCTCGTGCAGCCACAACACGGTGAGTGTCGTTAATGCTTTAGCTGATTTCTCTGATTTGCTATCTTTCTGGCTGGTCCGGACAATAATATTGGTAGATGGTCTTTCCAAGAGTAATTTTAATATTTAGTATATTTAGTATTTAGAACAATTAACACTCGATGGAACTAAGGAATTAACAGCAGAATAATGTCAGAACAGATAATGTTCGCAAATAGTTGAAGCATAAACGCTCTGTTCTAATTCTATCCTTTGCGAAATGGAAATGAATAGCTCATAAATTTTATTAAAGTTTAAATCGATCGCAGAAAAAATAACTAGTTTTATTACCCACTTCGTAACGGTGTTCTAAACAGCACCCGATAACTTTCACTTTTTGTTATTCCGATGCTTCTTCTGCGTCCGTTCTGATTCATTAACTCCGGGCGTGGAGCGTGTGGCTCCGGCGGTGGTGGTTAGTTCAGCGCCCGTGACCGGGACGGCACACTGACCAACCTCCGAACACACCTCCGAATGTCAGTGTGCATGTGTATGTGTGTGGGGGGGAGGGTGTCCACCGGGTGGACCATCTTCGCGGTGCACTAACAATAACAAACATCCGGTCCGCGGGACGCCCGAACAACACAATCGCGTAATGCGAATTCAATGCCCGGATTGCGTAACGCCCCGCCCGGGGAATGCACTGCGGTAGGTGTGTTCCCTCCTGCCGCGGCCGGACCGAAGAAAATGGGCCGGCGGACTGGGACGGACTCACTTTCGATTGATGCCGGCAGCCATGCGTCATTCGGTTTGGTGCGAAATTCTGGCGTCCGCTTACCGGTTGTTAACTAATGAGGCCACTGGAGGCCGATTGTGCGCCGCTCGATTAGAGAATTTTAATTGCTCAGACGCACCGTCGGCCCTTAATTATGCTCACTTCCTTGTCCTCCCCCATGCGTCCGATAGACTGCTTCGAGCGGATAGCGCTCGGCGCGATGCTACCGTTCGAGAAGACGTTCCGCAACTCGGACACGAACTCGCTGAAGATCTGCGAAACGCTCTGCCTCAACGACAAGGAATGCCAAACGTTCGCCTTCGGGTAAGAGGGACCGGGACCGGGCCACGTTCGTGCAGTTCGGTTGCGTAATCCGGGTTTTCTCCGTTTCAGGATTTCCGGTCGAGGAAATGGAACGTGTCAACTGTCGGCGAACACGATCGACGCCACCAAGTCGCGTCCGGTCGGGACCATCTTCGATCCGGACTTTGATCTGTACACGCGGAAGTACAACTGTTTTTTAGATGGACCCACGAATCCTCCGCCCAAACCGGGAGGTAACTTTAACGTGAGTCAGTTAAAGGTCAGTTCATTAAACCGTTGATCGTTTTAGGGTTGGGCGTCTTCCCCGGTGGTGGTGAGTTTCCTCCTGGTGGAGGTGCCCCTGGTCCACAGCGGCCACCACCCTCATCGTCCGGTGGTTCGTTCCCTCCGCCGGGTCTCATTGATCGTCCGGGACCGCCCGTTTTTGAACCACCGACGACAGCCAACGGTGGTTTCGTTGACACTTCTCGACCGAACGGCAACGGAGATTACGGTGGAACGGCCCCAACCAGTGGCAGTACCGCCCCGGGGACAACCTACGGTCAAACCAACGGTGAAACGCTACCGGAAACGACGGCTCCGGCGGAAGAGTACTACACCACCAAGGATAACGGCCACTCGACCGGTGGAGGCAGTCCGTATCTTCCGACGAGCACCGCGGCTGCAACCGGACCCCATTACGGGCTGGGAGGGTCCGGTCAAACCGGAGCGACGATGCCTGATCGGGAGAATCCCACCAAGTATCCGATGGAGCTGAGACCACCGTACGGGCAGAGTGCACCGGGACCCGGGGGTCCCTCGAAACCCGGCACCTATCCGTACCAGTTCCCGATGCTGTACGAAACGAACTACCCGCTGCCGAACAAGCAGACCAACTCTGGGTTCCCCGAGATCTACGCCCAGAACGTACCGACCCTGGACAATAACTATCTGCGCCCGGAGTACGGAGGAACGAGCTTTGGCCGGCCGCTGGGACCATCCGGAAGTACGCCACCGATCGAGAACGGGTACGGTGGGGTGCAACGACCCAGTGCCGGTGGTTCCACCGGTTACGGAACCGGTGGTGGATCCGTGGTGCTTCAGAAACCATCGTCCCCGGGTAGTGCTTCCGGTGGCGGATACGCTGGTCCTGTGCGTCCTTCCGGTCCCACCGGACCCACCGGCACCGGCTACGGTGTGGTACGTCCGGCTCCTGCGCCACCCGTTCAACCATCGTCCGGTGGCAGCTATCACGAAGCCAACGGCCCTGACCAACATAAACCCCCAGCCGTCCACAAACGCCGTAAGTAGCCCGCGGTCCGCGTCCAGGTCACAATCGATTGCACAATCGAGACCAACGCGTGTCGCGTTGAACAATTAAACACTTTCGTTCTGCCGGAGTGCACCCTCACTGGGCACCCTTTAGTGCGGTGATCCACGCAACCGCGATCACCACGTGCGTGCGTTTTGTTGCGCGCCGATCGGTGATCGCGCAGAGCGCGGAATGTGGCGTGCGATGGAGCACTTTATCATTCACCTGTCAACGGCCACTCCGGAGTGTGATGCGCTTCGATTGACATCATTCACTTCGTTCGCTGGCAAAAAATGAGAGCAATAATCTAGAACGAAAGGAAGTCGGTGAGAAAATCTAATGATCGCCAAACATCAATACATTAATTGGAGTTCGAAACGAAAAGATGAGCATTAAGTTTAGACTCTTAAAACATATTTTTTCTATTCGAGCAAGCTTTATTGGCCGCTCTCTCATTCCCTGGATTATGTGTGACAACAATTATCTAATTGTGAGCCTCGGTGATGCTCACTGCGTCAACTGATCACCGGCGGCACCGGGTGTTGATGGGCCAGCGACACCATGCCCATCCGGTGCATCAAACCATCCCGACCCGACAACATGCAGGGCAAGGGCACTGCGCTTAGAACGCCCCACACTTTTGGGTCGGCCACCAACGGACGCTGTCAACGCCAGCAAGGGCTGGGTAGTGAAACAATTTCATTGCCATTACCCACCGTAATTGCTCTGGCCCGGCCCGGCAATGACTGCACCCTCGGGCGTGAGGTGCAACTGCGAAGGGTCTAATTTCATCTACTTCACCCAACAGCGTCGCCGCTCCGGTGGTCAGGAAGAGCACCTCAATCCAATTATGACACAATTATGCTGCCCAGTGGCTGGCGTGTAACGCATGACGCCATTTTCGCTCGCCAGCGAACGTGTTAGAAGTTGGGTTCGTAAAGGCATTTGTATTCGAATTAAAATATGTTTTAGAGTATACCTTAAAAGGTTATTATCTTATTATTAGGCAACAACCGCTGAGGTGAGCGATTTTTTATGTTTAAAATTGGCTCTTTATTAGACAAAAAAAATGCTTGATTACATGAGAGTACAGAGATATTTCACATTGGGATTGCAGCTATTTGACAAGTTCAAGGTCTCAAAATGATGAAATGAAAATGTTTCGATTTAAATCTGTTTGTTATTTTCGAACGATAGTCAATGCGCGCCAGCAAATTTTAGGACAAGATTCGTTGGTGTTCTGCAGTATAAAGTAAGGATCATTTTGAGAATTGTATTCAGTCTTATTTGTATTGACTGGAAGTTAGTTTTAGAGCATTTCGTCCACAGAGAAGAGGCATAGACTAAGAGAAGGGTTAGGTGAGCGGTTGAGTGCTTCAGCTCCTTAAAAGATTGGAGTCAAGTAAAGTTTATTTAATGGGATCATATGGGATGGAAAGTGTCGGGGGCTAGGGGGTAAAACATTTTATTTTGTCAAATGTGGTTTTATTCACCAACGTAATCTCCTTCAAGACCCACAAAATCATTCCACTTTTGTAGAACGATTTAACTCTTGCCTCAAAATAGGCCTCAGTTTCAACGAGGACCTTTTCATTTGAGTGAAATTACCGATGAACATTTTTTGGAGGTCTCTGAACAGCCAGAAGTCGCTGGGATTTATATCCGGCGAATATCTGGTGGGAGCAGTTCGAAGTTTAATTCGTGTAGTTTTGCCATCGTTTTGATTGAATTTGGTTAACGTTTTTCTTTACTATATGCGGTCATTTCTTTTATAATTTCGGCTTCCAAACACTCCAATAACGCTATATAATATTCACTGTTGATGATATTTCCCTTCTCAAGATAGTCGATGAATATTACACAACGAAAATCTGAAAATACCGAGACCATAACCTTTCCAACCGATTTTGTTATGGTGAAATTCATGCAATAAAAACCCAACACGTGCTTTTCATATGTTTACAATGTCAGTTAACTGAACCAGCTTCACTTTTCGAACATTCAAATGGATTCTGTGGATTTCTTCAATGTTTTCTGGTGTTACCACTTCATTTGGACGTCCACTGCGTTCTGCATCATTGGTGTCTCTACGATCAGGTTTGAAGTCAGTAAACCAACGAATTATTGTTGTTTCGGATGAAGCAAAGCCTTTATAACACTTCTCAAGCCATTGCTTCGCTTGAATGGTATTTTTTACCATCAAGAAGCTCTGCAAAATTAAAGCACGAAATTGTTTCTGATTAACTTAAGCTTTCTTTGAAGGTTAGCACTAATAAAAAAGCAATAAATACAATAATACTATCAACATCTCTGTGTTAGGCTCGGGACTTTTCAGTCCATGTCCATGTCCATGTCCATGTCCATGTCCATGTCCATAGATTTTTGGTTCAATTTTTATTAGGATAATGGAAGTGTACTTGTTGGCCGAATTTCGGATCTTTTGAGATTCCACATTGAGATTTTCCACAAGTTTTTCCACTTTCATCAAAAAAGGTACCCAAATGATCATTCTAATGGGTCTGTTGTTGATTGTAGCCAAATTTGTGATCGGGAATAAGGGAACGCATTCTCGAACTGAATGGCTGACTTGTATTCAACGATCCGTTCGTTCACTTCCCTGTAGTATCGATCATCGGGTGGACAGCTGATGAAGATTGAGATGAACACCGTTACGTTACCTACCGCCACCCCGGCAGACTCCAAACGATCGGTTGACCAATCCAGCATCATGTCACGATTCATCAAGTTACAACGCCGACTGCCGTTGTTCCGTTGTTACACATTTGACCGTTAGCCACCGTAGACGGTCCGGCTAGTGCGTGCACGTGATGGCTTTATGACCCATGTTCGGCCATAAACTAGAGTTCTAAACGATGTTCCTGAAGTGCTTACGTGGCACCCGTCCCGGTGTGTTACGTCCACGGTAGCGCAGGGGCTTTGGTTGCGGTGGCGATGCACCGTGACGCCACTTACGAAACACGACGGTTGGCCCGAGCCAGCTGCCGGTCGGGTATTTGTATGTGAACTGGGAAAATTTGCACTCATACTTTCTGGCTGGTGGGACGCTAAAGGGGACGCTTCCTGGCCAGATGATGATGCCGATTTTGCTCCACAATCCATCCACCGAGCACGTGTACCTGTCACAAAGGATCGTTTAGCTTTACATTGATCATGCTGCCAAACTGGAATCGTCCGATTTTCTCGTCACTGGGGGAGAGGTTGTTAAACTTGGCGGCGGACATACAGACAATGAGGTCCCACTCCGCGGAGTGGCCATATCGCCCGAGACTGCCAACTGGGTTCCTCCCAGAACCCAGAACCCAGAAGTGGTGGCAGACGGACCGTGAGGAACCCAAACAATGGACCTTCACCCAAAACGGCAGCGATTAGCATAATTCGGTGCACAAATGAGGCCCACACAATCGGTAACCTCTGGCAGTTCCGATACAGATGGGTATCTTCCTCGACCGGCGCACGAACGCCATCGCACGCCATCGCCAGTGATTGAGGTGATGAGTTCTTGCTGGGCATGCAGGGCCGCAATTACTGCGGGCTGGCACTGAAAGTGATCAGAGAGAGAGAGAGAGAGCATTACTAGACTGCAGCATCAAACTTCCCATTCTGTGTCAAAGACTGTGATTGAGACACACTTTGAAAACCTAGGCCTTTGATGCTTTGGACTTGGACCTGAGCTTAAAAGAATTTGTTACAAAATTTCGGAAGGGTCCTAGAGCGCCCCCCCAACAGCTCTCAATACTGTTTGACGCCTCGAAACCGAGCGAAACCGATTTGTCATGCTGACTGGTTCCGGCCAAATCGTTGCGTCAAACCTGCTACACCCCCGGGCGAAAGGCCGGGGAGGCCGAGAACGGACATTAGCACATTAGTCGGTGCAGCAGGGTGTAGCGTGTTTAATTAAATATTCAATGTCTCCAAAGCTTGGTTATTAGGCTACAGCAGTTACAGGCCACAGTTGGTGCGAAGACCTTCAGAAGATCTCGGCTGAATTCATTAACCGCAAAAACAAAAAAACCAAAACCAAACAAACAGCACAATTCGTCGTTTCGGAAACCGCCATTCGGTGGCGGCATGCAAATTAATGCTCGAGCGTCAAGCGTGCACACATTTGGCGCACTTTTAGCCACCGAACTTCCCGTTTGGGGTTTTTTTGTGTGAAGGGGTTCGGCTTCCGTTCCGGTGAGAAAATCGGGTGCACGCACGAACCACCGGCAAGCGAGCACGAGAGGGGCGATCGTTCGATCTCCCCTCCCGATCGCCGATCGTGGTCGTGTATGTTGAGGTAGTCACCGCATTCTAAGCCACGGTGAACGCGAATTGGGCATCCCACCTGCTTTTTGCGAGCTGCGCGAACTCCTATCCTTCCATCTTCTGGCCGGCGTAAGGTGTGCGGCGCTCGGCGTCAGTTTCGATTCAATCGCGGAGACGTTCGCATCGGTTAACCTCTGGCTTTTTCGCGGCACGGTGATGGTGCTAGGTGGCTCCCGGTAGAGCTCCCGTATCGATCCAGTACAATCGGCCAATTTAACCCACTGCGTGCGGTGATGATCTGAAGGGCCCCCCGTGAAAGAGTGCTTCTGGGAATCGGGTGAATTAAATTGATCGATCGTACGGTCGATCGTGTGTTGGCGTGCACGGCTTACAAATCGCAACGCATCAGGCAGCCGTGTAACGTAAAGTGAAGAAGCTGTACAGTTTTGTTGGGCACCTTATCGGTTGTATGCAAATTGTGGTTCTCTGATGAAACGTGCGTGGTGAAAAGGTGAAACTGCTTTTTTGTCGACTGCTACACTCGATCGATCCCTAGCGGCTTGGGCGGCTGTGATCATGATAGGCGTTCGCCCGGTGCTGTTTCTCATCGGCATCAGTTTCTTCTCCCTCGTGCCCACCAGCACCACCGCATCGACGATCATCATCGTGGAGGATGCTAAAGGTTACGTATATGGGCTAGCTTGTGTATTGAGTTCCATTCCTTAACCTTGGTAAAAATTCCTTAACCGTCTTACTAACAACAAGGTTCCCAAGAAGAGAAGAACATTAATTAAACCACCAATTTATCGGTGGCTCGAACGCAGATTATCCGTCTCGCTGTGCCGATTGAACGGTTTCAAAGCGAAAGAAATCAGTTGGAATCCTGACAGTGCATCAAGTCGTGAGTGTAAAATTTGGTGCTTAATACGGCTCTGTACATTCTAATCAATAATAATGATAACCATTTAGTGAAAAACGGTCTGAAATCAAAGTAATATCTTAGTAAGGAGTGAACTCATAAGCTGGAAATTCATTTGAAGCTTCGAGTCTTGCGAATTTGGGAGATCTATATTTTTGTCGCCATATTTTTGTCATCCGTTCCATTGTATGAAGGATAAAATGTATAAAAATGCAAAAAGAATTCATTTTTCATCAAACTTTCCGATTAAGTTCATAGTGTTTCAGTCAAATCATTGTATAACTTGACTGACGTAAATCCTTACTGAGGTCGCGATCTGTAAAGTTTTTACCCCGATTGATCTCTGATCATTTTTTTCTCCAATCGTACGATGGCAACATATTTTCTGTCGCAACACAAAAACAAATCAATCAATAGAAACTAATTTATGGCGATTGGATGGGGTGATCTTGAAAAAAAAAACGAAACAATGGGCATGCGTTCGTCATTTTTTTAACTAAAATCTACACAGTTTGAAGTGAACAAAAACCACAAACCCCGTGGCAAAAGTTAGATCCCAATCCGAATGGCAGCCGATAGCTGGTCAAAGATGTGTTTTTGCTCTGTCCGAGAGCATTATGAGAACCACGCGACCGGCAAAAAACCCGACGACCAGCGCAAGCCCTTAACAACCGAGGCAAGAAACATGACTTCCCCCGGCCCGGGCCCAGACCCTCGGGGCCCAATACAGAAGGGTGTCGAAATCATCGTTAAAATCTCCGGTAACGGTTCTCCGTGATGGATCTGGCGATTATTTGCAAATGTTTCGACGACCGACGACGGCCAAACCGCCAAGCAAACACACATCAAAACATGACAGATGCACAGAAACAATCGATCGCGCAAGAACGCCGAGACAAACGAGATACTTCCAAAACCGCGGTCACGTTACGCTACGGTGGCCCAGCCGAGCTGAGCCGAATTCAATGCTACCATTGTGCCCCGGGCGGGTTGTTCGTACGTCGTTCTGTTCTGCGAGCGCCCAAAAGTCAAGCATTGTTGCCGGACTTGCAGTTGCCACAGGTTTGCAGCTCCATGGCGGTTGTCCAATAAATTTTGGTCCCATTCTCAACCGGGCTAAGAACCGGGCACGCCATCTTGCGCCACACGCGCGGCGCGAGGGCTTCGACCGGCGTGAAGTTGGTAAACGACGCGTGACACATTGCGCTGTCGGTGGGCCTGCGGATCCGAAGGCCCCCTACCCGGGCAGGGACAAGTGCAGCCGGGCCGCACGGATCTTATCTCAGCCCGAACAGCAGCTCCGTTTTCGAAAATGGCTACCTGGCTCTCGGATGGCTCCGTAAATCATATTCAAAGTTATTCCTTTAGCGACAACTTCACTGGTTCGCGAGGAAGTACGGTCACTTCCTTGCTCGTTCCATTGTGCGATTGAGGGGCATCTCGACTTCCTGATGCGTGGACACCTTTTGCATGGCTTAAGCGATCAAGAGCTCCCAGACACAATGGTTCCATCATTTTACAATGACGTGAGCGAGCGGCGATGATCGTGACCGTGAGCCGCCGGTGAGAGTTGACCTAAAAGCCAAACCCAACCTCAATTCTCCACACCGCTGATGCTCCGGAAGCCCACCGGAGATACCCGGGTGCGGAGGCACGTTATGCGTGTTGTGGCCATTTCCGCCCTTCATCGCACTGTAATGATGATGATGGTTATGAAGATGATGGGCAGCGATGCGTGGCGTGCGATTTCGTCGCCTTCGCCGTAAGAACCTTCTGGAGGGTGCGCATGGATTTCGATCGTTAATGTCCGCGAACATCTCGTTACAGCTTGCTACCGTCGGGTGCTGGCCGGGAAGCGGGTCGCCCCGCAATGGGTTCGTCGGACGTTGATTTGTGAGCGGGTCGAGGACTGTCAGCGCGAGTGCGGCGACGAGAGGCGCTTCTCGTGCGAAGGGTTCAACTATCGGTAAGAATTGGCGGTGGCCGACTCCTGCTACGGGTCTAACGCTTCGACGTCATCCCACAGCCTCGATCCAACGGGCCGCGGGCAGGGTGACTGCGAGCTGATCGATCAGCCGCTGTCGCAGATCGACCTGTACTCCAGCCCACACCAGCGCGATTCGAACCTGATTCGCGATGCGGACTATGACTACTACGAACGGGACCGCAGCGCGTCCGCTAACTGCCGGCCGACGTGCAAGGACTGCGTCCTGAAACCGTTCCGGCCGGCCCTGGAGTTTGTCCGGCCCACCACCTACCGACCATCGCATCATCCGGAGAGCTACAAACCGTTCCCAGCGGAGTACGAGGAGGATCACTACAAACCGGCGATCACGGCGATCGACAAGTATCGGCCACCGATGTACTCCCGGCCCGAGTTCGAGCGTTACAGCCCCTCGTCGGGTTACTACCCTCCGCCACCTCCGGTTGATTCGTATCGACCCGCGCTGACCTTCAAACCACAGTACGGGGCCGAGATCGACCGCTACGGAACGCTAGAGCACGGCGGAATCTACAAACCGACGTACGATCGTCACGAATATCCGCATCGGCCACTATTGCCCCACCATGAGGAACTTCGTCCGCTGCACCGACCACGCCATCCGTACGAAGATCGCGATCCACCGGCGACGGCACCCGTTTCCACGTCGCAGCAGTACGGTAACGGTAAGCCGGCCACCTTCATCCCGTACCTGATCGGTCAGAGCATCCACAAGAACGGCGGGGTCTACGGTGGCTCGTACGGTGGCGGTGGCGGCGACTCGTACAAGTCGATCTCCGACTACTGGGGACTGCGGAACGAGATCAAGCGCTACGACAGCCCGGCGTTCAACTATTTCGAGCTGCGCAACGATCGCGATCACTTCGACGACAACAGCGTGTGGAGCTACGGGGGCAGTAAGTATGGGTACGATCCGGACCCATCGTACCATCCGTCGGTGGTGCCGTACGAGCGGGACCACCAGCCGCCGCCGCCGCCGCCGGCGCCCACCGTCTTCGTGGACCGGGGACACTTCGGGCAGCAGTGGATCCGGCGGCCGAGCCACGAAGAGTGCTCGGTGAAGTCGAGCGAAGGGTTCCGCCTGCACAAGGGCGTTGTGAAGTACGCCCTCAACACACCGACCGTGATCGAGTGCGAGCGGATGTGCTACTCGGAGTCACGGTTCCGGTGTCTCACGTTCAGCTACCGCTATTCGACGGTGTCGCGCGAAAACTGTCTCCTGTGCGATCGCCCCTTCAACCTGCTCGACTTCTACGCCGACCTGGAACCGGACCGGGACTATGACATCTACTCGATGAGCGACGACGCGAAAACGTGCCACCCGGAACCGAGCCATCCGCGCCGGGACTACAATGCACGTAAGTTATTGTGGGGCTCAGGCCCTACCTTGGCTTCTAACCGTTTCCGCGGCTTTGCAGAGTGCTTCATTCGGGTGATCGATTCGGCGCGGTTCTTCAAGTCGATCGTCCGGGACTCGCTGACGGTGCGCTCGATCGGCGAGTGTGAGCTGGAGTGCATCAAGGCGTCCAAGTTTACGTGCCGCGCGTTCACGTACAGCTTCGGGCCGAACGCGATCAACGCCGTGATCGACAACTGCCAGCTGTCGGACTGGCCGGTGCGCGATATGGACAAGGATCGGCACCTGGTGCCGGACGAGAGCTTCGACGTGTTTGAGCGGGCCAGCTACGGCCAGGGCTGCGAGATTCAGCCGATCGTCGACGACAAGCACAACAAGAAGTGTACGTTGCCCACACGGTAGTAGTGGACCCTAATCCATAACCTCTCTCACTTCACTTTTGTTTATGCGTTTCTGATGACAGTTTGCTACTTGGGTTACGGATCGCCGGCGAAACTGCTTTCATCGGCGATCAAGAAGGTCACATCGGTGAACACGGAACTCGACTGCAAAAACGAGTGTATCCGGCTGCGAGAGGCGACCCACTTCAAGTGTCTTTCGTTTAGCTTTGGGTGAGTGGCGACGATTCGGGCCTGACGGGATGCCATTTCTAGCTCTGTCGTTTCCGTTCGGTAGCTCCCAAGCGTCGACGTACAACTGCGAGATGTCGGATCTGGACCAGAGCGAGCTGAAGCTGGGCGTGCACTACGCGCACACGACCGACCGTGACTTCTGGCTGTTCGCGTGGAACCCGTTCGACTATACGTGCCGCGATAAGATCACGACCATTAGCGGTGGCACCCGGACGAACCACGATCGCCGGGTCGATATCTTCCGCGAACCGGGTAATGGCAGCCGCACCAGTCGCACCAGTGCCTCCACCACCATCACCACCAACGGCACTGATACTAGCAACAACCGCAACAACAGCCACACGGGCCAAAACCAAAACAGCAACAACACGCCCATCACCCCAATCACTGCCAATCGCTCCGCTAGCACCATCACTAACTCTACCCAGTCCAACTTCATTATTTTGCTTGCGACCCAGAACGGCACCGAGGGAGCCGCCGACCGTCAGCGTCCAGCGTTCGATCGGCATCGGCCGGCGCTCCGGAAATCATCCGCCGCTTCCCTCGAAACATAAGTCACCGCATCCTCACCATCTTCATCATCATCATCATCCGATCAGAGTTCACGCACCGTAGCCGGAGGAACCCGTCTGCCGGTCCTCGCGGGTCCTAACAGGAGGAGATCCTCACGCCGTGCCTTACTCACCACGCGCGATCGCTCCATTCGTAACTTACACCTCGCCGCCACCGCCTCATTCTGAGGGTGTCCTCATCACCCCAGCGCACACATACAGCCAGCCCACACACGCACACATACACACACAGATTCACTCCATATACCTGTGCCCGCGGGTCCGTGTCCGCCGTAATGTAATACCGTAATACACTGACTCTATTTGTTATCATTGTTGGTATCATCGGACGTTCTCAAGGTGATGGAAGTTGGCGTCAGTATACCGTCACGGGCAAACCCTGCCGCTACGGTACCAAATGCGAGCGAAACAAGATCACAGGGTTTTACTCCTGCGAGCTAGAGGGTGGTGAGGTTGGTTCATGGGATTATTGCTGTAAGGCCGACCACCCTTGCGGCTACTCGCGAGGGTTCGAGTATCCATGGTAAGCGAAGCGCGAAGTGTGCCCTCTCTCCGGTCCCCCTGCCTGCGTGTGGCGCGTAATTCTTAGTGTCGGCATTAGAGTTTGTGTCCCCGTTCTGTTTGTGTGTAAAACTTAAACCAAAACCTTGTCGTAATCCTTGTCTCGTTGTCCCTTGTCGTGCCCGCTTAGCCCGCCTCATAACTACTAACTACTGATGGCCCCAATTAACGCTTTGCAGGTGCTTCGTGGGTGATGCCCCAGATCAGTGGCGCAAGTGCAGCGATAAGTACTTTCCCAAGAAACAGCACGATTCGCGTTATCAAGACAAGAATAAAAAGGGTGAAGTCTATCAACCACCTCCGCAGCCGGGAGGACTGAAGCACCTGGACGATGGCGTGACGGCACCGGCCCAACTCTGGCCCGTCACCTACCTGTACGCCGAAGGGCCACCGAATGCGACCGAGATCAGCAGTAACGTGGTCGACTGCAAAAAGGAACAGTGCTAGCGCAGCAGACTCAACCGAATGTGGAACTCCAACATGGCCCCGACCCCAACGCCGGCGCCGCTAGATGCTAAGCGATATCGACGGTGATGATGATGATGATGATGATGATGATGATAGGACGATGGATAGAATTAACGTTACGCCTAAGGTAGTACCCGGCACACACGGCGGGAGAAGTGTCCTTTAACTGCCGTTTACGATTTAGGAGATTGAAATGTTTGGCCTATCGTCGCCTTTTCACCTTCGCCACTTGTAGGCATTTTGCGCAGAGAGAGAGAGAGAGAGACGAAAAATGTACGATCAATCGAAACTTACCACTTTCTTTACACACCGGGCGGCGGATGCGGAGATCGACTCCGCGATGCGCGATCGACTGTGATAAAGAAAGCAGGTGACAAAAAATGGTAACCGTGGCGATTCGACCGCTTGCCGGTGCCCTCGACTAGCGTGTGTTTTACTATCTTAATTAATATTTATTGTAACGTTTAGGTGGACAGCGCCACGGCAAACATTACTCTCTACTATAAAGTTAATAAATTAGCCGACAGTTCAGACAGCACGGTTTCGGTTCCGGTTCGTTTTTCTTTTACTACCAGCAGGAGAAGGAACTGCTGGAACCCCGAAGCGGTTCACATGGCCAGCTTGGTTATTCACTCAGCGGCTGTATTGGCTTCGTTTCGATGGGACGAGAAGTGCTGAGACAGCCCGTGTGTGGCAGTTCTGCAAGCTTCGGCAAAAAGCGTGAACCGGATTTTGACCGAACGGTCCGCGGGAGGCGAGAAATATTTGGCGTGCACGGCTTGGTGGCCAGAATGAAATGTGCTTCGAAGATTCAATTTTGCTGTAGCTGAAAACCAAACAGTGCGACCAATTACTTCGGCGACCAAATATACCAAATTCGTAGTAGTTTTGTTTCAAAAAACCATCATAAAACGGTTTATTAGTTAATTGCATTTTATAAAAGCCTCTATGAATAGCTATAGCGTCTCCATGAACCCTTTAAAGCTAGTTGTACAGCGCACCATCGACTAAAGAAGCTTTTTTGTGCCATCCGCACCGAACAGCTCCCGACCACCAGTTGGACGGAAGCCCGCCGGAACACCAGAACTTACATGGCTACCGGATAGGGGCATTGTCTCCTCTGCTGTCATTTTTCGCCATTTAGGCTTCTTTTTACTCGATGCTTTACTCGAATGCTCCTTGGGTGGCTTCTTCTCTGGGATCGATTCGGATGAGAGCGGTTGGTGATTCTTCGGGATCGATTCGGATGAGAGCGGTTGGTGATCGGTGCGGAAAGGGTTATTGATATAGAACTCATCGATCGTAGGAAAATGAATGCTTAGCGGAACCTTCGGATCAAACTCGGTACGTAACTGGCACTCGTGTTCGCGGAACGGAGATCCGGAAGGTTGGTGGAATAGATCTCCGTTCAGAATTACCGGAATGTTTCCATCCAAGTGGATATCACGATTGTTGTCCACCAGCGCTCGGCGTGTGGTGCGCCCGAAAGTAGTGGTATCGTAGTCTTCTCCACGAATTCCTAACGAGCGCAGTGTGGCCGTTATCTCCGTCGCCGGATTGGATTGGGCAAGCGTTTCATCCGTGGTCCTCAGGCGGCCCGCCGAACTTGCATCGAGGCGGTTGATGTGGGCCGCAAGGCGCATTTTTTCCAGCGCACTATTTTCTGCTGGTGGCGCAACACATGCTCTGCCACGTCCGCGAACGATTTGCCTGGATTCAGCTGACAACAGTCGTCTTTGAGGCGAACTCATATAATCCTCTGCGCTCATTACGTAGCCCCAATCGTTAACGGCTTGATCAATTTCCTCCTCCCCCTTGCTGCGATGAGGTCTGGCCATGGTCGGAGCTTTGTAAAACGCAAGAACTACACTAATTAACAGCGAACGGACTGAACGAACCAGAATATTCCGCGCAATTCAAGGCACTGTCCTGAAAATGTTATTGATGTTGTTGAATACGGTGTAATTGTTTTTGACACTTCAGTTACCAAGGTTTGTATATGCGAAGATGCGCCGTTTGTCTGCCGTAGAATTCATATCTTTAGCAGGCTTTTTCTGATCAATAAAGCTACGTTATATGCATGAAATTATGCTCGCTTTAATTTTCAAAATTAGTCATTACATCATAGTCGTAAGATTGCTGATTGCGAAATGAAAGAAAAGCATATTAAGCCGCTTCATTGGGCTACCCCTCGACATTTGTTTGACGTTTGTATACGGCGTAAACGTTCGAATGTAAACAAACCGTGCGTTCGCGGGCTCCGCGACCCAGCAAATGTGTAATGTGCAATATTTAGCGTTAAATATTTAGCTCGAGATGCCAATGGAGCCCCAAAGTACTCGTGCGTAAAAATGGCCTCCAATGTAGTGTCCCGCCTATTGGTGCTGTCGTCGGTCGGGATTGGTGGCTACTATCTCGGCAGCTACTTCGAGCGACGGAAGGTGCCGGTCGATTATGTAAGCAGCGATCGAAAGGCGATCGGTGACTTCTGCTCCAAACCGGCACTTCCGATCTTTGGAACCGTTTCGGCTGCATCCCTAATTTCCCCACCGGCAGCAACGGTTAACGTGAGCAGGGTCGGTCAGATCATGAAGTACGGGTTTCCCGGATTGGACAATGTGCGTTCCTTTGATGACTACGTGCTATCGTACGACCGGCGAACGCGTGTCGCGCACTGGGTATTCGAACACCTTACGCCGGACTCGGTCAAACCGAACGATGCGGTGGATCGGGCTAAATCCGACTTTAAAGCGGACGATAGCATTCACCCGTTTTTCCGGTCGCTCAACACCGACTACAAAGGTTCCGGGTTCGATCGTGGACACATGGCGGCGGCCGGTAACCATCGTGTCGAGCAGAAACACTGCGATCAGACGTTTTACCTTACCAACATGGCTCCACAGGTAAGTGCAGGGCGCGACCGTCTACTTTAGGGTGCTCCATTGCTTCAACTCCGTTTGCTTTCAGGTGGGAGCTGGCTTCAACCGTGACAAATGGAACCACCTCGAACGACACGTACGGAAGCTGACGAAGGAACACCCGAACGTGTACTGCTGCACCGGGCCACTATTTCTACCGCGAAAGGAAGCGGATGGCAAGCTGTACGTGCGGTACCAGGTGATCGGGGCGAACAATGTGGCCGTGCCGACGCATTTCTATAAGGTAGTCGTCATGGAGGCGAAGGACGGTCGGCTGGCGATGGAAGCTTACGTACTGCCGAATCAAAAAATCGACGATTCCACACCACTGACCATGTTCCAGGTGCCCCCGGAGACGATCGAACGGGCAGCGGGTTTACTGTTCTTCGATAAGCTGGCCAAAGACAAGTTGACCACAATCAACGGCAAAAAAGTGTGAAGTAGCTAGGGCAAATCAGTTTATGACGGAATAAGTAAAAGTTTTAATTTATTTTGCGAAGAGCAATAAATGGAATGCAATTGAACAAGGCAAATTGAAACTAGCAGCAGACCTTCGCACCGAAACAAGAAAACAGCTGACTGCGGTGTAACCGAACGATGTGGAGTAATCCGGTTTGACGTTTGACCGCCTGGCCTGACTCGAATGTTTTTGTTTACACGCCAGTTTTGTGCGTTGCGTCAAGTGAAAGTGAATCGCGATTTCGTTTGGTCCATTGTTTTACTTCCGCGTCCTGCACGATGCTGAACGAAGAGGTGGACGATACGGAGTTTTTCCAGCAGGACTTCACCACCGCTTCGGACTGGGAACTGTTCAATGCCCGGCTGGAAGAGATTTTCCACGAGTGGAAACTGTCGTACGGACAAAGCGCCTTCCGGCCGTTACAACACCACGAGCTGGCCCGCTGCGAATGGAGCGTACAGCTAGAGACGATCAAATTTGCAGATGTCGAGCTGCAGGTGGCTCACCATCGGGCCTTGCTAGGTGGCGCGGATGAACCAGCACCGCCCGCCGGAGGATCCGGAACGGTTCCCGGGTGTCAAACGTTCGCCGATTTGATGTCGATCGAAAACGATTACTGTGTTGCGGCGCACGGACCGGGCGGAGCGGAGGAGCAGCAGCAGCTTCATCCGCTGGCCCAGTGGTACGGGCTGCGTGAGTTTGTGATCGTTTCGCCGGTCAAGAAATCGATCACGAACGAAAGCCAGATACGGATCCTGATGAGCTCGGTTCACATTGCGGTCGCCGAAAGTAGCTGCGATGTGCCAGTGTTTGTGCAGGTGATGGATAAGGTGCAGAATGTGTTTTTGGGCGTTTGCGAGTCCGGCGCGGTCCGGCTGTCCTTCGACATCGTGCACCTCCACCTGACGCCGCCCACCTGCAAGTATCTTTCGGGATTGCTGGAAGTGTTCAAGGGCAAAATCGGTGTCGCGTACGTAGATCCCGTGGTCGTGTCGGTGCGCTTCACGTATCCGCTGTGCCGGTTCGTCTCGAGTGCTTACGTTAGTGAACGGTGCGTGCCCTTCGGTGCCGATGGGGAACCGACACCCAGCACGGTAACGCTTCCGTTCGGGGTCGCAGTCGACCCGGTGGCGAAGCTGCTCGTACACTGCACCTGGCCACAGGTGGCCGACAATGTGGTGGTCGACTCTCAGACGTACTCCGACTTTGATCCGATGACGGCTCCACTGTGGAGCCTGCGGGTACAGCTCGAGGACACTCCCGTGTGCTTCATGGCCGAGTGCCTTCAGGAGTATCTGCAGATTGTCAGCTCGCGGCGGGTGCTAACCGAGTACTTTGGCGATCTGGCGTTCGGTGCCACTCAGAACCTTGGCGGTCCGGGCACCAACAACCCGCTGGATCTGCTGACCGAGTCCAAAATACCGACGCTGTCCTCGGTGCTGCCTACGATCGGAACGGGTGGCAAGAAAGCCGCCAAACTGGAGGGACCACTGGCCGAAGAGCAGCTCAAAGACATGTTGTACTACATGTTCCCCGACGCACAGCAACCAGAAGCCCGCTGGCCGTACCCGGCCACCATCGGGAAAGCGGAGTTTGATCCGCTCAAAATCAAGTCTGCCGATCCGGACTCGCTGGTGCATCGCCTGGCAACGCTTCTTGCCCTGTGCAACGCCTACTACGGTGGCAAACGGGCCGTCGCTCAGCTGTGGGTTGAGTTTGCGCAGGAGATGCGCTACCGAGTGGAGCGCTGCATCCAGATACCGGGGTAAGTGGCCATTTTCACAATCAAAAAGTGGCAGGTTTCAGCGTTTCAATTACAAACTTTATTTTCCACCACTAGATTTCTTTATTAATTGTGTTTTAAGGTTCAATTTATCGTTATATACAGCTGTAGTTTAATGTGTGCCAAGCTCGCGCCCCGGCGAGCTTCGTAACGATTCGCGTTAGTATTGTTGCGTACATAAATATGTTGTATTACTTTTGGTGAAGCGCCTCCGGAACGGAACCCGGATGCGATCCGCAGGTTGTTCCCCAATGTTCTTCACGTTCGTTATAGAATTAGGTTTCGTTCGCTGGCGTAAATCATTGCACTTGCTGCGCCCCGTTGTGGAAGCGTTCCCACGGTATCGTTTAAAGGTTAGAAGGGGTTCTTATCATACTATTGCCGCAAACGGTCGGGTTAGTGGGCTTACAAACTAATCGCTTACCGCTAGTACTTTTCGCGCCACGTCCTTCGTTTTCTGTTAACTTTTCAACTGTGTTTCTTTCCCGTGTTCACAGTTAATGTCAAGTTTTCGTATGAAGTCGACCTGCAGGCTGTGGTTAAGTTCCCGTGCTGGACCGCGGGGCGGGGATCGAAATGGGGCACGGGAAGCGATGGGGCGAAACAACCGAGCGGGAAACAGTGAACAAGTCCGAAAGGCAACACGACGCACAGACGCAAGATCGCGCAACAAAGAAAACCTGACATTAGTGCCCGACGGTGAAATGGAAAAAACCGACTCAAACTAGCTCAACTACTACGTTGTGGTTGTTTTTGTTGGGAGAAATGGGTTCTAGTACTACTAAATAACGTTGCTAAATCAATGGACGCCCGACGCTCCTCGCACCTTCCCGTGGTGGCGTGGTGGTGCCGCTATGTGGCGCGCGTGCTGGTCGATCCGATTGGAAGGTGGTAAGGCTGCTTGCTGCGTGAATCCGTGGGGACACCGGTCGCCACAGGACCACTCGGGCTTATGCTACACATTTGAAGCTCACGTTATGGCGCCGCTTCGAGGAAGGGCGAGCACCAAAATGGAGTGTTGCTCAAATGGGTTTGAGTATTTTTTCAGTGGTTTTCTTCTGCGATTTACGTACAAAAATATATCCTCTACCCACTACGATCATTAACTATGCTGCACCGCACCGCCGTGTTGGTCTATAATGTTTATGATTTCTCTAAACTATTCATTTCGCTTTCCTCTTACTCGCTTTCTTCGCTATCGATCAAATCCTGCGTTTCTCGAGCGCTACCGACAGTGCCGACAGTTTTCGTCAAATCGTCATATTTGGTGTATGGAGTAAGCGCGAACTCTCTCCGATGCACGGCTCCGGCTCCCAATTGGTTCCTATTGTTTAACTTAACCATAACTCCCGTTCTGAAACCTTGCCTGCTTTGAAAGAAAGAAAAAACAATGGAGAATTCATCATCCCGTGTTCCGGCATACCAATCCCGTGCGTAGTGGCCCAAGCTCCCCAGCCGTGGACTGTTGTTTTTTAACTACACAACTCTTTACAAAAACACAACAAAGACACCCACTGACGATGACGTCACGAACGTTAACAAACACCGACGTATTGCGTGCGTGACAACTCGTTGTCTTTCTCTCTCGTTTCTCACAATGCATATGTACAAAATTGCTGCGCTGACGCTAATTCTGTTGACCTGTGACCCTAGCTCTATTTTCCCAATTTTCTACCACCAAAAATGTTCCATACTTTAGACCTTTGATTTGATGTTACTGGTTGATTTTGTTTCGTTAGTGCTAATGTTGGTTTTGATTTGCTATAAAGCAACATCTTACGTGTTAACTTATGCGTCTACACAGTATAGATATATGTTTCGCTCTCTCTCTCTCTCTATCTCTCTGTTAACTATTGGAATCGTCAAATTTCGTTAATGCTCATTACGCGCGCTCTATCGTTGTAGTTCGTTGATCGTTAACCTAGCAACCGATCTTAGCTACGGGGAAGCATAGCATGCTGATGATGCTCTGGCTGTAGTACTGAATATAGTGAAAATAAACGTTAGTGTTAGTGTTCTCGTGTTAGCTAAACTACAAGGTAAACCATTGGGCGGGTTGGTGATTAAAATACCCCAAACGGTGGTTGTATGGCGTTGCGTAAATTTCCGTAAAAGTGTATTAATCTGTTCCGCTTGCATTTGTTGTTTTAGGTCCAATCCCGCTCCTAATGTTACCGAACATCTCCGGTTGCACATACACCACGCGTCGGGTTATTTCAAACTACGAAAAGAAACTGCGAATAAATGCGCGCGAAACGCGTCACGCGTCAAGAAGGCGAAGGAAGCGCTACGAAAGCCCAACTATTTTAAGCGCCTGTCGAAAGTGGAACGAACGAAAGCCGGAAAGAGGCAGATGGTGGTTTATTTACAGGATCAGTTACACCAGTCGTTCTCGCCTCCTTCCTTGGTGATCGAATTCCTCGATTATTCCTTTTTTTTCGGTTATTCCAAAAGCCCGCTTTACTCCGAATGCTGCACGAGACGCGTGCGCGCCGTGCGCCACGCACTTACTACTCGAATACTATAAATGTTCGTTTTGGGATTTCTAATGCTCGCTGTATGTTGCGTGTTGCGCTACTATCAATCTATGTGTATATTAGTACGATGCATGCACATTATGCTACGAGATACCCTAAGAGCGCCGCTCGTAACGGGGTGATATGTTGGGGCGCCGGATGCGGGAGATACTGTGGATATTATGTTTTCTCCTATGGTTGAAATCTTACTATCGCGTTGTGCACACTCCCTACATGCTGCCGAGCTCGATCGCTCATTAAATAACAAAAAGTAACGATTCTATACACAACATTGCACCGCACACACACGCGCGCGCGCGCGTGTCAGTCGATTATTGATTTTCTGAAGGCCTACATAATTCCACCGTCGAGTGTGGAACTTGCTTCCCATTCTTCACTTCCGGTCTCTCCACAAAGAGACACGCTTCCGCAAGAGCTTCTTCTCTGCCCGCCGCGCTACTAATGGTCTCTATAGTGTTAAATAATAATTGCTAAACTTTTGTCGATAGAACACTAGCTGACGGCGCTTGGCCCGATGAACCCGGTGGAAAACTTAAACTTTACCCTTAGCCCCCTAAACTCGGCGTCCCCCCCCCCCCGCGTTCTAGTACTGGAGGTTCTCCTTCAGACGGTTGCAGTAATTTTCCAACTCGACATAGCCCGGCCCATCCTGCGAGCCGAACAGACTCTCGAGCGGTGGCGTGCTGGGGCGGCGAGCGACTTGACTTCGCTTAACCTGCTGATGATGATGATGTTGATGATGGTGATGACGATATTGCTGTTGATTGGGATGCTGATGACCGACGATGCCGGTGGTCGCGGTCGGTTCGGTACCGATTTCGCTGTACTCCGGCGGTGGTTCGTTATCCTCCGGAGCATCAACAACGCCGCCAGCCAGGACCAGCCGTCGCACGGTCCAGTCGCCAAACAAACCACCGACACCACCGCCATCAGCGCCACCCGCCCGCGCACCGGTACTGTTCGGTTCATCGCCGGCCCGCGAAGGATCGTCAGCAGCAGCAGCAGCCGTCGTCCGACGGTCGCCCGGATCATCGGGCGGACCGCCGGGTGGATGTCGTTGTCAGAAAATGTCCCCGCACTCGTCGAGCCCGAGCGGCGAAAGGGTTTCGGGGTGTCAGGAAACGAGCAGCCGGTCTCATAATGGAACCATACCACCGTTGCGTGCGGTCGGGTTTCGCGCCATGTAGATGTCCATGTCGTGATCGGTCCAGTTGTCCGACGTGTCGCAGTAGTTGTTCAGGGTGTGCGTCGAGCCGGCCGTCGAGTAACTGGAAGGGAGGCGGAGAGAAAGAGAGAACGGAACGCGGAACAGCGTTGCGGTCAGTGCCTAGCCTTATTAAGCTGTACGAATTTGGCCCCGCGGGCTATTTTAATTAAATTCCAATGACTGATTTGAATCGCCAGCCAGAATCCCGGACAGGCATCACCATTTTCGGGCTGCCTTTTCGCTGACCGCGATCATTTTCAGTAATTGTCAAGCTAACGTGTTAATAGTCCTCGCGGGCAATCCGAGTGAGTTCACCTCCAAGGGAAGCTTTAATGATTTCTTTTTCGTTTTAGTGGCAGATGGATGTCGGTCGGTCTACTTACCGGCTACCAGGACGATGCTGGTGCGTGTGGATGTGTGCCGCGCTGAGCTGGTCACGGGAGCGCGACCGGGGCCGGGTCCTTCTCGTGCTCGACGCTATGCTGTGCGCTGGGCCATGCACGATCGAACCGGCGTACGATGCCCGGGACATACGCTCGGAGGCGGCGGCCAACGATTGCCGCGACTGTCTCAGCTCTGTAGCGAGGACGAGAGAGGGAGGGAACGGTAAGGGACACTCCTTTCGTCGCTCTAATAGTCCGGCCGGGGACCGGCTTACCTGGTCGTGAGTTAACCAAATTGCTCGGGAAAGCCGACCCGAGGTAGCCGCGCTGCGAGTGGTTCGAGAAGCTGTGGTGCGACTGCCCGTCGGCGATCGAGCGCGCCTTGGCCACCTTCGGGCCACCGCCACCGACGGCCGAGAAGTGGGACACGTGGCTCCGGAGGTCGTCCGGAATCGCTTGGTTTTCCATCGGATAGATGCGGGGCCGCGGTATCGAGCGGCCACTGTACGCCGACACCTGATCCCAGTCCTGCTACAGGTCAGAAGGGATGCACGGCCGAGAGAGAGAGAGAGAGAGCCGGGAACGCCGGGCGAACCGATCGCAGCAAGTAGGGGAAGAAAAGGTTCACAAAGGTTATTATCAACCTTCGTGCTGCGGAGTTCCCTTGGTGTACAGCACATCGTCGGAGTTGCCGGTTGGGTTGTGCATTGTAGCTGTGTGTACGTGTGTCTGTGGCGATTATTTAGTCCCGACACCATTGTTATCGCCATTTACCATAATCCCCGTCACCCCATCACCGAAAGGCATTAACCGACTATTAGCAACATTGCCACCACAAGCCGCAAACGAGAGACATCACACTTTGGCTGCCAATTGCAATCAACGTGGCCGCTGCACGGGTTGAAATTTATCATCATCGCCGCCATCATCATCATCATCATCACCGCCCCGGCATCGTTGCCATCCTCCGAACCGTCCGGTGGTCCGCTTCGATGCACCGTCGATCTGGCCGGGAACTGCTTCCAGCGACATACGGCATGCTGATTTCACTACTACTGTGTGCACCGGCCAGGGAAAGAGATACGTGAGAGGGAAAAGAAGCGACAGTTTTAACCGGAAGGTTGGCGGAGAACGAGGACGGAGGTTCGAAGAAAAATAGCCATCTTTCCGCTCCGTTCGGTGTGGCACAGTTTTTCCAGATTATTAAATGCAATAAACATGATAAGCAAACGAGCCAATTACGAGTCGGGGCAGGGATTTGTAGCGCAGGCTGTTTTCCATTTCAGCCGTTCTTTTTTCCCCTGTTGCCCGGGTGCTGCGATTTTCCCCACACGGCGTCGGCGGCGTCGGCGAGAAAACTCATTCCGCACGATGCACCGATGCATATCGGGGAGGGCCCCCTAGCGCATCGTTCTGAAGGTGCGAAGTTTTGCCAGCGCCAAGCCGTGAAAACTTTCTCGAACCAACGTGGCAGCCAATTGGGAAAGTCAATGCATGTGTAGCCGCCGCTCTCGTGTATGTGTACTTTATGGGTTGGCCAACCCGGTGTCGTTAATATAGAAGAGTAATTAGAGTGTAAAAAAGGCAGCCGGGCCGCTGTTCGATATCGACTCCGGTGAGCGCCACAGAAAGGGGTGGTGAGTAGTGTTTTAATTTGTGCCCACATTCACCGCGAGTTTCCGCGCTTGAACGGGAACCGAAAGCCTTCCCGGGCCCCACGGGCAAGTGGACCGCTTTTATCCGGAACTTTCTTGTTCAAGAACGACTTTTTTGGAGGGAATTTTAATGTTGGCGCCCCGTTCGTTGGGCGAATATTCAAACCACGGACCAATTGGTTCGCGCGTTCGAACAAAGCGAACCTTTCGGGGAAGCATTCCGAGCACTGCAACGTAGCGAAACAATATTCTGTTTTCGCTTCCCGGGGGCGTTTTAGTTGGGCAGGACAATGAAATTATTCCGAGTTTCAAAGTAGTTTCTCTCTCGGGGAGCATTGCGAGCGCAACAGTTTCGAGTGCTTACAATGGTGGGGCATTCTTTCGCAAAACCACCCGCCTTAGTGGTGCCCAACTCGAAATGAGATGCAAAAGAGTAAAAGCACCCGAAGCGCAGTGGTTCTCTGTGTGGATGCTATGCAAAAAGAGATCGCGGTGCATCTTCCGGTAATCCTATAATTGTCATCCCGTGTGTGGCTTACGAATGGCAAGAGTGGTTTGGCCGACCCCAAAGTGTGATTGATGTTCCGTGCACCCGGAGCTTTGCAGCAAGGCGGCGAAGGCTTACGTAGATCGTGCCGGTGATCCCGCCCGGACACGGATTTTCGTTTGGTGTCGAAGAAGGATTTTAAAATTTCATTACCCTCTCTGCCAACTGTCGCGACACCGTCCTAGTGGCGGTGGCGCTGTGAGAAAGTTTGTTCATAAACGTGATACGCCGTTTCAGTCGACGTCACGAAAGGCGTCCGTCGGCGGGAAAGTGTGTTTTTTCTTCGTTCATCCGGAAAATCGGGCTCATCGGGGTCGCCACTGATCCTGGTGCCTGCTGGTGGTGCAAAAGTTGCTCTTACTTTGTGTGTATTTGGCCCTCGCATCGGGACCTGGACGGCGGCCGGGCACGTCCTGGATGTGTGTCAGTTTTAATCACATTTATTATCGTTTTAAACTTACACTTCTCCAGCCAGCCAGCCAGCGGAGCAATGGATGCAGTTTATATTCATTTGCTCATCTGAAATGCACACCAGAGTTTGGGTTGTTGTCAAACTTTGACTTCGCCTGGCTGGCGGCGGGGTTGAGCATCACGCTGGGCGGTCCTTTGGTTGGCACTAATTCCATCCACAAGTTAAATGATTCAATGCTCGGCCCCTGCGGAGTGGTCCTCCGAGGGTAAGATGGTGCAAAAAGAGCACCGGAGCAAACATTCCCGGGCTTTGCTGTGTCCAACAAATGGTAACTTGTCGTTGACCACACTCGAAATTGTCGCCCGCGTCGGCCGGCTGAAGGATTTACTTCCGGTCCGTCAGGCTCGGTCAAGCTGGTGAAATGCGCGGAACGCAGGGCAAACTTATTCGTTTACGAGCCCCGGCACCAAATGTTGAACCCGGTTTTTTCGGCTTTCGTTCCGTTGTTGCATTCGGCATTCCGGGCGCGTGCGTTTCGATGATGCAGCATTCCACGGGGTGCGCGTCTGGCCCGGGCCCGGGGTCAGCATGTGGTGCAATTTCGTTGGGTGCGCATTCGGAATCCGTTGCGTCCGTCAGGTCGTTACCGGCACAGAATAGTGGCCGGAACCAAACAAACAAAAAACGTGCTGAAGCGCATACCCAGACAACGGAGCCGACCGAAGCACTGATAGCCCTTATGTTGGGGGCAAAATGGAGTAATGGAGAGCGTCGAGTGGTACAGTGGAAAAAGACAGCGAGAGCCTGAATTCCTTCCAGTGCACTGTAAAATTAATTTTCGGTTAGTCGAAAGTTGGGCCTTGAGAGCCCCAGGAACGCTGCCAACTGCTGCGCCAAAGGCACTGCAACGGTTTCACTCACCAAAAATACTCTTCAGTCCCGTACACGGTGAGTGCTGCAAAAGCTTAACACATTTGGGGCTTTATAGATTTTTATGCACCGACGGTTTCAGATGCAACGATATGTGTTCGTTTCTGTTTACGGCCAACGTGAGGCCAACGAACGAAAAAAGGCTCATCCACTTGTTTTTAATTCATCCTAAGCTTCTGCCGATCAAAATGACAGACCGGTTTATTTTGACAGATTGGATCATTGCTTCGATCGCTTGTCAAATAATCGCCATTCGCAAACCGTCGAATAACGGATCATCGACGGTTGCTGCGGTTGCTTCGATTAGAGTTGTGGCGAATAAAAAAGGCTCAGCGTGTAAACATCATTGCTGTCGGCTGTTTTTCCCCAGCAAACAACTCGCTTTACGCCGTGGCCTAGCTTCCCGTTTGCATCGCATGCACCAAATAACTGCACCGTAGAGTTCCGTCGAGTCGAAGCATGCATGACGGCGCCCCGTTTACGGCTAATTCGTTACCACACAATAAACGGATAATCCGCCGTTGCGTGCGTGCGTTACGCAGATTATGTTCGGCTACGGAGGCTACGGATTATGCTGGATTTGGTTGTGTTTTATTAATTTTTATTTTTGGTCTCGGTTTCGACAACGCAGCGGCGAGCGAAGGAACATTGGTGTGGCGCCACGGATGCAGCGGCCCCCCTCGGTTGGATGGGGTTCGGGGTCAGTCAGTGTAGGTGCGGATGGAAAGCTGATGAGCTGGACCAGGATGGACCGGCCTTGCTTTGGATTGCGCTACGCAGGGATTCCGCGATGAGTTTGACGTCGAGAGAGTGATATGGCCAGACGACGCCCCTGTTGGAGAACTGTTCGCGCACTGCCTTCCCCCACCCAACGGTCTCATCAACCTTCCTTCGCCGGGATTAGTAGTCTCAGGCATTAGGATCTAAGTAGCGACTACGAACTACGCTTACAGCTAACATTACTACGGCCACACGGGGACCACCGTAACCCCCCAAAAGTGGGTTCGGTGTGTGCATTTGGGACTACAGCTTGGTGATCGTTAGTTTGTTACGGTTGCCAAATATGCTTTTCTTTACCTTGTGCGAGTTGAACGCGGACAGGGTGGCGAGCGAACCGAGCGGCCCGTTCGGGCTGGGCGTCGGACCGCAGCAGTTCACCGGCAGGCCCGCGATCGGCAGGGCGCTCTTCTGTTGCGACAGCGATTGCAGCTTCTTCGAGCGTCTTCTGAAAAGAATCCTGCGTTGTAGACATTCCGAGTGGGGCGAGCGAAGCATGCCGCCGGAGAGCAGTGAAGAAAACAGAACAGGGACGCGTGCAAATGAGTCGTTTGGGATGGTGCAAAAGGGGCGGGAGCAGTGGGAGAGAGGGACACATGGCGGAGAAGGATAAAATCGCGGCGTGGAGATCGCCCAGGGTCCAGTACCTGCTGGCGGCGATGAAGACGATCACGGCGACGATGATGGTGCCGCAGATGGCCGCGCTGGCCGCGATCGTGATCTTGTCCATGTTGGAGGCCTGCGAGGCGACGGTGCGCACCTCCCGGCACTGGGTGTAAGGCACGGTGTCCGGCGTCACGTTGATCTCCTCGAGCGACACGACGCACACGATGATGCACTCGGCGGCCGGCACGTTCTTGATCTTGAACTCACGTTCGCTCGCCTCCAGCGGGGGTCCCTGCTTAAAGTTCTTGTCGCCGAACAGCCGATACACCACCCGGAAGCCAAGGATGTTGGCCGTGTCCGAGTCCCACTGGATGATGACCGAGCTGTCCTGGCGGGAGCTGCGCACGGGAGAAGAACGTCCCAAAAATGTAGAGCTTTCCGGGCGACTCGCCAGGAGCAAGGACCTACCTGAAGGCATTCTTCACCTGCACCTCCTTCGTATCATCGACCTGGGTGCCGCGTTGCGGCGGGAAGCCCAGCACCAGCGGGGGGCGCTGCTTGTGCGAGGGATTCGCGTTCGTGCGCCAGTTCTTCGTGGCCGGCGGTTGCTTCGTGGTAGCTCCGGTGCCACTACTGCTACCGGTCGCCGCCACCGTCGTCGATTGCTTCGTTGTCGCCGGTGTCGTGGTGAGCGAAGTGGTGCTGCTGCTGGTGGTGGTGGCCGTCTGCGCCGTCGTCCCATTGGTGGTGACCGAGCTGGTTCCGGCTGCCGGTTGCGGGTTCGCGTCCGAAACGCTACCGATAGCTCCTTCCTGCTGGGCCAGGGTCGTCGACGGTGGCGCGGTGGTGGCATTCGTAGAGCCTGCTGCCGTGGACGCGGGTGGCAGGGCCGTCACTACGCTGGTGGTCGTCGTCCGCACGGTGGTCGTTTTCGGAAGCAACGAGTCGACCACGCCGACCGGCCCTTCGATGCTGACCTCGGACTCGGGGCACGAGAGCTCTTCCGGTTGGATCGAGTAGAAGCCCCGATCCCGGAACCGGTTCGGGGAGCCACAGAACTGTGGATTTCGTTCGCGCGAAGTGACCTGGGGGGAGAGAGCGGGGTTAGTAGCGAATCCGTGAGTGGCCACGGAGGAGGCACTTACCTGGAGGTCTCCGTTCCGGATCCATTCGGCGACCCAGCGCAGCTTGCAGTCGCAATGCAGGAAGCGACCACCGAGCGACAGGCCGCGCAGGGTACGATTCAGGTGGGCGAGCGCCTTCTCGGGCACGGTCGGCAGCGGGTTGCCGTCCAGCGCCAGCAGTGTCACAGCCGGGTTGCCCCGGAATGCCGTTTCCGGCAGGGCGGTCAGCAGATTGAAACCGATGTCGAGAACGCGCAGCTCCCGGAGCGAGTGGATCGCACCGACCGGGAACTCCGCCAGCAGGTTGTTGAGCAGGCTGAGCGAGCTGAGCGTCTTGCGGACGCCCGAGAAGGCCGTTTCGCCCAGCGCCTGGATCAGGTTGCGCTCCAGGTTGAGTGCGGTCAGCGAGTCCAGGCCCTCGAATGCCTTAACGCCGGTTCCGCCGGGCAGCTCGCGGATACCGTTCTGCGAGAGGTCCAGAAACGCGAGTGTCTTAAGCCCGCGCACCGCTTCCGGCACGCGCTTCTGCTTGGTGCCCTTCAGGTTAAGGTTCTTCAGACTGGCCTCTAGCCCCCGGAAGGCGTGTGGGGCGAGCGTGACGTTGTTGTCGCTCAGCTTCAGCGTCGCCAGTTTGCGCAGCCCACCGAACGCATCGTTCGGGATCGCCCGGATGCGGTTCTTCGAGAGGTCGAGCAGACTCAACAGCTGCAGAACCTTGAGCGCCCGCACCGGCACCTCCTCCAGCAGGTTGTCCTGCAGGTTGAGGTTCTTCAGCACGCCCTCCTGCCCCCGGAACGCGTGCTCGTCGATGCGCTTCATCCGGCAACTGCTCAGCTGCACGTTGTGGAGCTTCAGGTTCGCGAACAGGCCACCCTCCAGCTGCTCCACGGTGGAGTTGTTGACGTACAGCAGATCGAGCGGCGTTGCCCGCGCGTACTTGTCTAAGGCTTCCACCAGCACGGGAAAATCGACCTGCGCAAACGATGCGGCGTTAGAGGAATGAGCCGAGGTGGCCACCGACGGGGCCCGGGGCCGATACTCACCTGATCACACTGTACGGACAGCTCCTGTCCGAGGTTGTAGGCACACAAGCACGAGTTCTGCAGATCGGGCACTTCACGCTGCCAGGGACACTGGGCCACTGTAGTCCTGACCGTGGCGACTAGCAGCGCTATTAGCAGGGCCACTGGCTGCGATGGCCGCAGCCGGACCCGGAACCGGTAAACCGTCATCGTCGGTGACGTTCTAATCTAACACACACTCACAGGCACACAAACACCGGAGGCACACGAAAAAGGCGAACGCAAATCCAGCAAACGTCAAACGTCCCGCGCCGGCTTGTTGTTGTTGATGCTGCGCTGCATACGCCCTCAGAGTCCTCAGCTCGATCCGGCGGTGAGGTGGTGCGGGTCAGGGTGACCGGTGGTGGTCATTGACCTTGCGGAACACCCTTCTATTCGGACGCACGGCGTCTGATCAGCATCTGAGTCGTGGCTGCTCGAGGTCCGTCCGCTCGATGCGTTCCGCTGTGGGCTCGGCGCAGGATTACCGATGGGGGGCTCGCGCTACGACGGTGAACACCCGGCGCCCGTCGGTCTAGGCGTTCGGAGGCCGGATTTTCGCGCACTACTTCACCTCGGGTGGGTGGCCGCTCGGATCGCAATCGTGGCCGCTTTCCCGGCGATGAGCCACTTACGTTTTTCCGATCGCAACAAAAACAAAAGCACACACATATACTCGCGCGCCGGCGGGGCTGATTGTTCCGTTTAGCCGGAACCCGGTTTCCCTTTCGTTCCGATGCACCGAGACGACAACGTGTGGCTCTATTTGCTTCGCCTTGTGCCCGGTGCCGGTCTAGTAGCCCGCCGAGCTTTTAGTAGGCCAAACACTGCATGCGTGAGAGAGCGGGTTGCTCCGCTGGAAGATCGTCCTCCGTTGTGGCGGCTGTGGAGAAAGAAGCGAAAATTACTTTTAAAACGTCAAACTCTATCTCCCGACCGATCGCCGGGCCGTGTGGTGGGGAAAATGGAGGCTCGTGAGGTGGCGTGAATTTGCTGTGTCGTGTGGTTTTTCTGTGCCCAAACCCGAATCGAGGTTAGTCTCTCCGATGGCCGCGCAGGGATGCCAATCATCGACCACCTTTAACGTTTCGCGCACGTCACCCCGGCCCGAAAGCCTGCAGTTTCTAGGTTAGGGACAGTGTTTACATTTGCGCTTAGACAGAGCGAGCGAGAGAGAGAGAGCAGCCCAAAGAAAGGAAAGCACATCGGGGGGCGGGAAGATGGCACTTCCCGGCATGGCAATTTAGTTTTTCACTTTCCGTCCGCTCACTTTCGACGAGTGGCCCTCACACGGTAAATGTAATTAAAGTTTCCATAATTCATCGCGGGCAGTTTTATGAGCGCGATCCGATTCGGGAACCCGCGCCGAGCGGAGATCCCAGAATCGATTCCATTCGTCCATTGTGTCCATCGAGCGGTGGAAGCCCCGGCAACACCGGGGACCGCGGAACGGTTTTTTTTCGTGCGAGACAAAGTTTGGCGATAAAATCGCACATCGTACGGAAAAGTAACGGCGGATATATCCCCGATTCCGTGGATGCTCCGTTTAAATAAATCTCGGCCGGCGCGAACGAACGGAGAACAAACAAATTTTTGAGGGTGGGTGAGCTTAAGAACGGTTGGCAGTGGGCGGGTAGGGCGGACGGACCGAAGCCGCGAGACGCGAGAATCCCATCAATTTCATTGACAAGTTTACAAAGCACTTACACTAATGGGTTTGATGGATGAAAACGATCGACTAACTGCCGTTCTTAGCGTGCCGTGGTTTTATTGCAGTTTCGACAGCCCCGACAGCGACCGCGGCTGCAAGTCATTCTCGGCCGGCCCCACCCTGTGTGGTGGGTGGTGGTCAAAGTTTAAAGTACGAAAAACGAGCGCCAAAGTAGCGCGCGGCGGTGTTGGAGAAGAAAAACATTGAAGAGGAAGAAATGTTTTCGCCAACAAATTCGCGAGTTCGCAAGTAGCCGATGGATGTCCTTTCTTCATTACGAGCAGGCAGACAGTCGTGGCGGCGGGGTGAGTTGCTATGGTTACTTCATGTTGAGAGTGTCATTTTTCTCATTCTAGGTAGAAGCCGCCATTCGCAAGATGGTTGACCAGCGAAGTAAAACCAAGTAATAAATAGAGACGAATTGCAGCAGTAGCGCAGCGCACTGCTTCACTTATCGCGCCAACCGCAACGCAAATGGTGATGAGAAAATGAAGCAAGATGACACCGGCTGATGGCGTTCCCATTTTGTGCCAGGATGGCGAGCGCGCGGAAATGACCTATCGCTCGGTCATCGGTCGGTTCGAGGGAGTCCCTAATGCCGTGGCCTCGTTTGATGGCACAAAAAAGGTATTCGTTAAAATTTAGACCAGTCCTGTTCCTCCCTGGTCAACGTTGGCGCCAGCGGTCCGAACACCCGGCCCCGGACTGTGTGGCCGTTTGATGGCCAATGCTTGCCGGAAAGACACACTGATGGTGTGAAGCGATAAAGCGAACCCAGAATGCAACCGGAAGAGCATCTGACCACCGCCGGGGCCGAAGCCAGGAGTATTTCCGTGGCGTACTGACTCTAAACCATCAACCTCGGAATGGCGGTGTTCGTTTTGTTGTTCGCTAGCCGAACTCATTCAAGATTGATTACAGTTTGGCCGATTTTTCATCAATTCTTTCTAGTGGGCACCGACGAACCCGAGCGCTTCGAGCAGCGGAAGTGAGATAGATTGGCAAATGGATTGCATTCGCCCGGCATTTTTCTCATTCGAGGCACCATTTGCGAAGGAAAGCGTAAGAAGCTTGCTTGACGATGAGTTGATTACGAGCGCAGTGTTTCGCCGGAGGCCATAAAATCGCTCGCCAGATTGTTCGCGAATAATTTCGCGCTACGGACGATCGCGCTCCGACGGACGATCACAGCGACAAATGATGGCGCACTTGACGCCCCCGGGGCGCTTCTGTATCCGAGGTGCCAACTGCTGCAACTCAATTAAACCTGATGAACCCGTGTTCCGAGGGAACCCGTACCGCCGCCGAGCGGAAATTACGCAAATTGCAACATATGTGTTGCACGCCATCGGCACATCAACAACCTCCCACCCAAAACACCCGGCCTGTGGCCGATGTGCGGATGCGTGCGTGCTGTTTGCCGACCGATGAGCTTAACGCGCCGTGGTACACTTTCAATGCTCTCGTAACTCCTGTAAACGGTTTTTATTTTCACGTTCAAGTTCACACCGACCCAGGCTGGGCAGGCGCGGAGCGGCCTGAGGTTTTACGGGACGCCACGCCAGGCCGGGCCAATTCATTCATCATCAAAGGCGATTGTCGAAGCATAGACCGAAGCCCCCGCGATCAGACGCCGGTCGCGCCCTACATTGACTCGAGTTATGCATGTAAACAAACCGCTCCGACCAAAACGGGTTTATTGGCGTGCCCGACCGTGTTTGCGTCTCTGTGCCGGGGGCGATTTTACTCCTCCGTTTCCCTGTTTTTTTTTGTGTTGTGTTCGCAATCCTTAACACTCTCACCACAGCTGCTCCCCTCGCGGCTGTGGTGTACGTTTTACGCGACCGCATAAATATTCAATTCAATTTTCATGATTAAGGTCATGCATGCGTGTTCTGCTTTCCGCGTCAGTCAGTCCACTTCCGCCCGTAGCCCGTGGCCCCGGCCGCGGTATGATTTATACGCTGGAAAACGGGCACCAGGGGCGAGTTTATGCAATTATGGGAAGTCTGCCGGCGTTTCTTTGCCTTCAGTTTTACACCGCGGCCGTGCGGTGTCCTCTGAAGCTCGAAGCCGTACCGGCGGAGATTAGGCATAACGTGCGCGACTCGATTCAGATTCCGTTCCGATTTTTATCTGCCCGAGACTCCGTAGTGTTTTTTTCGTCGGGCTTTTATCGCGGTTCCGGAAGCAGTTTAAAAGTGATTCCAACCCCCAAAACGTCTAGAGTCTAGACGCTGCCCGGAGCTCTCCGGAGCTTTTCCAGGCGTTTTCCAATCAAGCGAGAAACGGCTTTTATTTTCGCTCGCTGGCGCGGCTCCGGCGCCACCGAAAGTGATTGATTTATTTGGTGAATAATTTATTTCATCATCAATTTCCGAAATCAATGCGCACTGTAATGGCCGTAGTTTAATGTGTGCGCCGTTTGTGCTTGTTTTTCTTTTTTGAATGCCACGTCCAATCACGCTGGCCGGTGTCTCGCAGGTTGCGGTTTGATCGATCCGGCTCCGTCTATGCGGTTGGGGCCAGTTTTTTGGGAATTGAATCATACGAAGCCGGTACGTGATCGGGGTTTGTGAAGTGTAAATCGGTTCCAAACGGTTCCAAACGGTTCTTCGGCTGGTCGACCATCGCTTCGATCCAGCGAAAAGATTGCTGATGGGAATTGAGTTATGTGACCGCTCGCCGTGGACTACTAAGCGGTTGGACCTGCGGGTGCTGAAAGTTTTGTCCAGAGTACTCGTGGCGGTGGCCTTGCCATGAGTGCCCGGACTGTCGTTGGGGCAGCAGTAATGTGCGGAAAACCGGTTCGTGTGCACTCCACTTCGCTCCAAAACACGGTGCACGGTGCAAGTGCAGCCCACCGACCATACGGGACCGTGGCCAACAACTTTGATCTGGTTCTGTTCGCCATCATGTGCCACCGCGTGCCACATTTAAACGGTTTCGCGTGGTTCCATTAAGCCACCTATACGCAGGGCGGCAATTGACAGCGTCTCTTTCTCGCTACCGAACCGGTTCAGTTTGCATTCGGAGCCAACTTTAGCGGCACAGAATGATGGTTAATGAGCCAATTATTGAAGTAGTTGAAATTGATGCATGCATAAAGATGCAGATGCTCGAAACTGCTTGAATGAGCTAAAGAAAGATCTGAGGGACCTCGGAGAATGACTTTCATCGTTGTTTAAAGGTAATCATGCATTTTCACAGATCAACTTCTGTCGGGTCAGTAGACGGGTAATAAATTGTAGTCGGGTACTTCGGATCTGATGATCTGACTACGGTGAATGGGCAGATTCTCACTCTAAGCCAAACACCGTCAAGAACAAATCCAACCAAGTCATCGCTGGATGGAACTTCAAGTAGAATTCATCTGCCTTCTTTCATGATGTAAGTAAAGTGTACGGCTTAAGCAGAGTACAACATGAACGAAAAGAGCGTTGCAACATTGTTTGGCCACGGCTACCGAGTTTCATCACCATCATTATGATGCATTTGACAAGTCAATTTCTACTCCCGATCCTTCAAGAGATCCTCCGCACTCCACACTTGTCACAAGGAGGGGAATGGGCCCACCGGACGGACGGGTGCCTCTCCGGTCTTCGTTACACTCTACACTTCATAAAGATCAGCAGCGAGAACCGGGAACCATAAATCATTTTGACACCGCCGAACCGAAGGCAAACCAGCGGCTGGCGGACGGCTGTGAAGGATGCGAAGAATTTTCTCACCCAAAGGCTTCTATTGTGCAACGTCCCCCGATCGTGTTCTTTGCCACCGGCAAATGTTGTTGGCGCTTCCGAACATGTAAAAATTGACAATCCTACCATCCCGTCGAGGGGGGCGAGTGAGTTGGCGAGTCGAGTGGGTCGCCGAACCAATCGATCTTTTGCGAGCTCCTTGCGAGAGTTTGTCTTCGTCATTGCGAAACGATTGCGAAAACATCGGCAAACCAATTACAGAAATCGTAGCATCTCATCGTAAAACGGTTCCGGACGGGGTGTGGCCCCCGCCTCGTCTCCCGTCCCGTCCGACGGAGACGGTGGTCCCCCGGTTTCTGGAAGGATATTAAACGCTAACCGAATAAATCATCCCGGTAACATCTTTCTTCTTCCGTTCCGATTCCGGGCTCGATTTTCTTCCTTTCCGAGCGCGTTGAGTCGGTGTGTGTTTTGTGTGTACTTCATCGGTTCATACCAATCACCGAGCACGGTGCAATCCTTAAGGCCAAGGCAAGGCGACGGCCCGACGGTTGTCGATCTTCACCAGGTGTCCTCGAACTGTTGGCCGATAAAAACGTAGCCCGCTTTTTACGGCCCTGCCGCGGACCACTTGGCACTCGTTTACATCAAGACGGAGCCGACGGAGGACACTATCCCACGTCGGCACAGGATAGTGCTCCCCGGTGCAGGGATTTAAACGCGACACTGTAATTGGAATTTGATTACTAGCCGATCAGGCAGTCGATAGAGGGCTTGACGAACCCGAACCCGGTTCGCCGCAGTGAGACCATCAGGACGCCAGCGGTTGACAATTTGAATTGGATAATCGGAAGTGAGAGCGAGAGATAGAGAGCACGATAATCGAAGGGAAATTGTTGCATTATGCACCAGATTACCAGTCTTTGAAGTGGCTTGATTACTGGTTCGCCGCCGCTGGGACCTCGGTCCACCCGCAAGGTCCCCCGCGCTGGGTGGTTTGGCCCGCCTTAAAGTAGCACTTGCAGCGATGGCTGTCATCAATCACTCCACCCCAAAAACCGGGGGCAGCCGGCAGACAGTCGATCATCCACGAATTATTCAGCCCATGCCGGTCCCCGGTGCCCTGGCGAATCCTTGAACTTTCGTTCGAACTGGTGAACAATCATAAAAGAGGGTTGATAAATGTGGCAGCGCACATCATAAATTTCGTGGCCGGTGGCCATTATGCAATGGCGAAAAATACGCGATGCACTCCGAGGGGTCCGGGTGTATGTCCATAAACTGTACGGCCCGAAACCTGGGTTGGTTGGTTTACAATTTTCCACCTGAGCAGAGCGCCCTCAGTGCACCGTTCGGCGAGTGACCAGTTCTGCGCTGCGAGGCTCTGCTCGGCTCGGCTCGGCTCGGCTCTGTGTCTTGCGGGTAAGCCTCTCGAAGCCTCTTACCGGCGCCCGAGATGCATTCGAGAACCATGACCCAGGTTAATGTTTCATTCTTTATGCCGTTTGCATCTTTGCCTGCACCGTGTGCATGTGCATGAAGGGCTAGATGGGGGGGCCAGCCAGTGCTGGGGCCCTTTGTTTGGACCCCCGGACCAGAAACCTGTTTCGGAGTCTGCCGCGGGGCCCTCGCGGGTCAGCATTCCTTAGCCGGCTCTCTCTCTTTCTCTCTCACCCTGGTTGCCATTGTGTCCGCGAAATGGGCGCTGGAATGCGCGCATACAAAGGTGCATAGCAGCCCCAGTGGTCATGATGACTTATTTTTATGCACGCCCCGGCCACGGCTATTAAGTTGGGCTCCGAGTCCGAGGTGTGTCTCGGTTGTTTTGTGTTTGCTTGCTGCTTGGGCCCTCCTGAATTGCCTCTACTGGCCGGTGCCAGCCATTACCCGGGATGGGGTCGCTGCTGGCTGGCTGCAAACCCACCGTGGTCGAATTATCGGTGCTCCGTTGGTTCACTGCTGGCCATCGCTAGCCCCGATCGTGCCAGTGTTCCGATTTTTCTCCACCCGAACCTTCACCGAACAGACAACGTTCCGTTTGATGTTGGCACTTTAGCAAGTTGCCCGGTCCATTAGAACCGGCGGAACAGTTGCGCTTTGATTGCGCCGCGGAAATGCGAGGAAAAACACACAACTCCGGTGGTGGAGAAAAACTCACCCGAAAACTTGCACCGATAATGTGGGTAATTAGATTTCAACACGTGTATCGGCGGCAACAACCCCGGGTATCGTCTGCCATTGGCAGCAGCAGCAGGTTAGTTCCGGGTGCGTCTTGAAAGCGCAAACACACGATGAAAAAGGACCAATCGCCATGCTGCTGCACGGCCAAGTTACGGCCCTGGGCTGGGTGGGTTTGGGTGGAATGGGACCGAAAACTGGGTCCTTTCGGTCGGCGGGTAAAAAGTTTCTTCGACTACGTACCAGCCAGCCGGCTCGTCCTGGCAATAACAGCACTTCGTTCTTGTGGCCATTTCGGGGCTGAAGATTTGTAGAAATGGCACTGCTCCGGACGGGTATAAAGTAGTTTATTAAATGCCCGTGTAAGCCAACCATCCGTGGCGCCATCTCTCGGCGGCGTGCGGTAATAGCGCGGCCACCGATGTTTAGCTTCCCCGTGAGAGGTACACGGTGGTCTGCCCTGTCGAATGTCGTTATTTAGTAATAGCCATAAATATATCGTCTGCCGTTGGGCCACCGAATTGGGCGCCGGCCCGCCCCGGTCGATACACTGGCTGGATCCGGATCCGGTTCCGGGAAAAGTTTGTTCCGTTCCGCCACACGCTGTTACTGGGTTGTTCGCTGGTGGACGCTGGTTGTTTGGCCAAGAAAGAACGGGACCCACACTGGGTATGAGATAAAGCCATAAAGTAACGTCCCCCGGGGAGTGGGGGGCACCGCAGTGCTGTGCCAAAGGTGTGTTCCTGCCTTCGGTTGACTCTCCGGTGTTACGGTCGTGTTTTGCGATTGATGGGAAGCAACTTACGGGCACACCTCTCGTCCAAGGGGACTCTATCGAAGTGCAAGTGGGAATGGACGGAGCTGGTGATGGCGATGATAAAACGCTGGGCTATTAGAGGGAGTATTAAATGTAAATTATTGTAAGCTTTTATAATTGACTAACTTCGTGCCCTTCGTGCACGTTTTTCACCCGAACGGACGGGGTGCAATTTGTTGACCACAGTTGAACCTTCAACTGAGTCCTTCCTTCGTTCGGTGGCCTGTTCCGGTGGAACTGGACCTGTGCCGGAATCGGCAACCTCAGTATGTCATGGGAAAAATAGGCTTAACCACAACAATGAACCAATGAGCCAAGGCCAATTAAGTAGAGCATACCTCCTTTGTGAGAGAAAATAGTAGGCTGCGGCAAAAGGCTCGCTAGGAGCTGTCAAACTTTAAACAAACATTGCCAAAATATCGAAGCACTTTAATTCAGATCCAAGTTTAGAACTAAGTGATTGTTCCGAACATAAATAAGTTTGTGTAGCTGCGGAGTTCTTGGTAAGCTTTAATCCGAAATTCGCCCCAAGATTGATGAGGTTTCTAAAAGATATTACAAATGACGTGTGTGGAAGTGGATTATGGATATCCCTAAGGTCGATACTTTAATACTCTTAGCTACAAAAAAACCACCGAACCGTTTCCTCAAACACAAACATGGGCATGGCTTTAAAGAGCATACAAGCATTGTTCGCGGTGAATTCTGCGTACACGGCCCGGAGCTTCGGACCCCGCCTATCCACATAAATAACACAGCCCGGTTTAATAATTAATCATCATCGATTGTCAGGCCAGAATAAAAGAACAAAAAAAAAGCGCAGAACGCGACAACTTCTCGCATGCCATCGACATCGGATTCCCGAAATGCGAAAAAATGTACTCCACACCAGCAACGCCCCTCTCGGGGCCCATTGTTTTAAGCCCATCGAATTATGATAAATCCTGTCGGGGTTTGAATGGGCCCATCGCCTACATGACGACGAGGATATGACGACACCACCCAACCGAACCGCGTCGGTCTTTTTATGGCCCTCGTAAGCACAATTACTCAAAAGCCACGCGCCACGACCACGTGCGGTGCACCACCATCACCACCACCACCACGTGCCCACCAGGACATTCGCGGAGGACACAGTCTTGTTGCGCTGCGCTTTTACGGCCCGATGCAGAACACGGCGGTTATCTGGTGGAGTTTAGCATAATTTTCAACAATGTATTGAAATTCCATCCCCGCGCCAAGGCTCGCTTCCGATGGGAGGGAGAAGTCGTTTCAATTTTTCATCCCTTAGCCCCGGGGGCGCTGGCGTACAGTTTGACTTTCTGTTTTGTGTTTCTATTATTTCCGCGTTCCTCGTGGGGCAGGACGCTAGCGAGGGTGGTGTCGGTGTCGCGGCCGCCTCCCAGCGCCACCCGGGGAATGGATTCCAATTTTTCAATGCATTCCTTATGAGCCCGGGTGGTGCCGGTGCCGGAAGCGAGCCGCCGAGCATAAAGTAACACACGGGCTCGCGGCACCGACCGGATAAGCTTCCCGTGACGCGCCCGGCGAGCGGACATCTCGCTTCCGGGAGCACGCTAAGTGCACGTGAGACACTCAGCACCATTACTTATTCATTGGCCGGTGCCGAGCGAACGTGAGCGGCGGCCACGGTCGGTTCCGGTTTTTGGGTTGGTCCCGAAACCGATCGACGCGCGGCTTAAAGGCGTCGTCGGCCTCTTCATCTTCCGATGGCTTCTGCGGCACCGTCGGCCGTTTGAAGTTTGATGCACCGTGTTGGGCGCGATGCCCATCGCCCATCAATCATCACGGCCTCACGTGTCTCAATCACACCGAGAAACCAATTATTAATCACTTCGGCCAACACAATCGGTGTCAGCCGTCACCGGCCGGACGCGCCCGCATTTTCGTTCAACGAGCCTGCCCGGGCCCGCTGGTATCCTGTCCTGTCAGCTGTTAATCAACGGCACCGATACCAGGCTGGTATCAGTGCAATTGGTGCAGCATCGCTGCTGCTGTCGGTTCGTGGTTCGGTTCGGTCGGCAGGTGTCACTGATGTGACGGCTTGACGGCCTTTCGACTACCACCCCGGACTCGGGACTCTCGGACGGTTTGATTCATCTTGACGGTCCCCGGATGCCGTGCCGTGTGTCCCAGGTTGCACTCGGTGACTCTCGGTGGCTCCCTTTGTGGTGCGATGCGAGCGACACGAACGAGGACACTTTTTGCCGTGATAAATCGCATTTCGCCGAGGGATGTCCGGGAGCACACCGGGGCAATGTAGACCTGGGTTTCGTTGGGCGTTTTTTTCTTCTTATTCCTTGCTGTACTTGGGACTGCGAAGTGCACATCCCGCATCGTAACAGTGCGCCAGGTGATGATGTACCCCCTGTCCCGGTGGCCCGGACAAAAGAAAATGAACAATTTCTTATGAAGGTTGCCGCATTCAACGCGGCGTGGGTCCCTGCGGGTGGCCAGGATCGGAGATAAGCGAGATGTGTCCCTGTATCATCGCTTACATCATCTTTACCTCTGATGGGTCTATCCAATTTGCCGGATGACAAATATTGCAGCATAAGTTAGGGGTGTGCGATGTTCAAACAACGACGTGTCAAAATAAATTGATTCGTGGACGGCGACCTCGACGCTTGAGCTGAGATGAAGACATTAGTTACTGCGCTGCTCGAGCCGGTCCACATTAATATTTCTTCTCGCGTAGTGCAATAGTAGTAATGACGTGTAACACGTCCACAGCCAACCAGCCAGGCCTGTTTGCTATGTGAGACACGGGAACAATTTCGTGTCGACCGGGACAGAGGGGGATACAAATTCCGGATTTTGTTGCGCATCGTCGTGCATCGTCGTGTAATATCGAGCGAAGCTTGCCCCGGGGGACCCCGGATGTGGTGTGATATTCGCTTCCGATCGGAAATTGCTTCCAGCATTCAGCAACTGAACGGGGCTGTATCCGCGCCCGGACTGGGAAAAGGCCGCAGCAGCACGCGCCCGTGGTACGTTCGAGTTCTTGGGTTCGAGAATGGCTCGATGTTTAGCCGAGCGAAGAGCATTTGTCAGCTGGATGAGAGCTGGATGGAGTCGTGCCGACCGACGAATTGATATGACGGCCCCGGACGGATTGATAGGAGACGCGCAACATTAACGGTGGTTGGCAGCAGCGGGCCGCTTGGCCGTCCTTAATGTGCCGTGAAGTTTTTGGTGGCTTCTTCATTGACTATGAAAAGCGTTGGCAAAAAATGGATTAAACGTTCTAGGTTGCGACATCCTTTGCAGCTGGGGACCATCTATCCTGGGCGCATAATGCCCGGTCCTGTGTCAACAAGGGCGAGCCAGTCTGCTGCGGGTCCCAAAATGATGCACAAAATGGATGCGAAGGACAAAAAATTGCCCGCTCAGTTTTGAGACATAATTGAGCATATCAATCGTAGTGTGCGATGCTAACTTCGTCCGTGCGACGATGCAGGCAAAACAAGATTACTTGACGTTGTCGTTTTTTTTTCACCGGGCTGTGCTCCTTTTCGTCGGGGAATGTGATGTGATTTTGTGTTCGTTGTTGTCCCGCTTTTTTTGTTTGCATTTGTGGATACTGCACTTTTACAGCATTCCTTTCATAGCATACACCGAGCACTGATTAGATGCCTCTCCGCGTCCAGTCGTATGGGGAAACCGATTCGCGGCGCCCGGCTCGGGATGTGCTGGTCAGCCCAGTACCGGCGGAACCCGCCGGCTTTTTACGGTTCTGTTGCGCATCGGTGCGCATCCGTCGTCGTTTGGTAGTTGAAGTGGCTTGCAGTCGAGCGGAGTGCACGAGTGCATTACCAGGCCAATGGGCAGCCGTTTTGGTTTTTTTTCTCGCCACTCTCCGATTCCCAATGGTGGCCACGGTCTCATCCACGAAGTGCATGGCACTTGCGAACGATGTTCCGGTGCCGACCGAAGCTCTCCCGGGTGCGCCGTTTCTTGTTGTTTCTTGAAGCCGTCGACGAGGGCCAAATCGGAAAATATGTTTATCGTTATGGACCACCACGGCCACCAGACTATTAGTGTGCCTTTTGTGCCCGGTCCTGGTGCATCTTCGACGACACGGGACACGGGTTACTACCCCGGGCACGGCACCGAGAGCTTAGTGAATATGGATCGCAATTGCACCTCCGGCACCGCCAGGAACATAATGTTCTACCGGGTTGGCCGGGTGGCCGGGTGGCGAGTTTTAATTAGAACAACGTGGCCCCGGCAAAACAATAAAAAGTAAGTGAACGAGCGTTACGACACGGTTATTATTTACGACACATTATCATTACGGATTATCACCGCGCACGTCTTCATCGCAGCAGCCGCCGGTTTGTCTGTTTTTAATTCGCTCGATTTTATGGAGTTCATCATCCCGTCCCAGTTCCCGGCTGGTGCAGGATGTCATTTTGGTTTTATTTTCTGCGAGAGAGAGATTGCTTCGGTCTCCGCGCCCGGGATTATCCTCCGGTAACGCTGTTACAGAGGATTTCGCGATTCGCTCCGCCGCCACTGGACTTGTCGTCGTCGCAGGCGGATAAAGTTGTTTCATTAAATCGCCACCATCTCCGAGGAGGTTCCGCGAGGCGTATTGCGTCCTGCGTTCTTTTGTTATTTGTTTTTTTCTCCCTTCTCTATAAACACATTTATTTTCGGCAAATGCAAAACATGTTTGGAATTGTTTACGCGGTTTGATCTACGCTTGGGGTGGTGGGACCCACCCTGTGCCAATCATTGTTGTGGGGCGATCCGCCTTCCCTCCGACGCGCGTAAGCTGCAACAGATTAAATTAATGTCTCGGGCGGGCACTCGACCGAAGAGAAGCATTGCGAATTCCGTAAGTTTGCTTCGCCCAAATATTTTCCTACTCCTCAGACCAACCCAGGGCGAAGCAAAGAAGGAGCATTCCGCTCCGAGCGTGGTGCACTTTTCTTTTTCTTCTGCTGCTGTTGGGCACCACGGCCATTTGCCGGTCACGGACTGTCCGAGGCGGAACCGAGAACCGGGTTGTGGAAGCGCAAAATATATGCAGACCCGGGGGGGGGCGAGGCTCTCGCGCGATGCTGCAGTAATTGACAAACTGATGCTGCCATAAATCACGCCGCCAACAGTGACAATCTGGACCACTGAGGGAGAGTCCACTTCGGGCTTCCTGGCGCTCTATGCTGCAACCGAAAACGGGTGCAGCCTGGTCCGCTGTCCGGACGAGACTTGATTTGTGAGTGTCCTCGCAAAAGAAACGGCGCCAGTCGTGAGATAGATTTTTGTCCCGCATCAACCCGGAGTCGCTTCGGAGTTAAAACGAAGTGCCCCAAAGAAACAATCGCGAGCGGCGCTTGCGTGGCGCGAGTGAAATGTTTCACTAATTTATAGGTCAACTCGCCCCGCCAGGTGCCGGGTGTGCGATTTATGGTGGGCCAGTGGTCGTGTGGGTTGCAAAGATGATGCAAAAATAGTGAAGCAACGCGTTGGCGTGCCCTTCATCGACCATCGCGCTCGGGTCAGGTGTGTTGCCAGGGGAGTGCATTATAAATTCTGCCGGTAACTGGGGTGAAGCTCTTAATTAGTGCCAATGTGATGGATCCCTCAACAGCCCCTGTGTGGAGCCAGCTTCGAGTTCCTCGGAAGTCGTTAGCGCCGGGAAGCCACCAGCAGCATGGTCGTAGACATAAATTAAGTTCAAAAAATAGTTCCGTTGCGCCGCGGCCGAGGGACGAACGGTTGTGCTCCCCTTGCGATGTTGCGTGTAGCCGCCCCCTCTCAGAGTCCCACCCGGTAATTAGATCGAACACACGATCATCGCTCAAGGAGTCCCAAAAAGGCGGCGGAAGCGCTCCGGTAGCACAATGGAAACTTTGAGGCCCGAAGACATTCCAGCGATGGATGGAGCCCCGTTAGCGTGGTGTTGTTTTTCCGGGCACAAATTTTCCTCGACCGGCGGCGCTGTCGGTGTGTTCCCGTTGGAAAAAGCCATTCAATTACGCGCCGATCGGCTGGCCGCTGGTGGTGGTGGTGGCGGCGGAAACTGTTGCGCGAACTGAAAGCTTGCTCTCGATGCTGGAAGCATAACTTATCGGGCGAGTGTTAAACGGTTCATCTGGCTGGTGCGCCGTGCTGCTCCTGGCTGCGGCCGACGGATCGACATTATTATTATGTTGAGCGCGCGCGCGCGCGCCTCTCGTCGACGGCTGTTATTACAACCAAATGAGGCGATAATATGATTTTTATTACACCCGAAGCGCTCGCTGTGTCGTTCCCGCGGTTGATTTTCGTTTTTAATTTGCCGTGCGCCCCATTACCGGGGCCCGGGATTTATGGTTCTTCATTAATTTTCTCCCGCGGCTCTGGCTCTAGCTGGGCGGCATATCGGAAGAGCCACACCGGCCATTTTTCGGTTCGGTTTTGCATCATGCTCAAGTGACATTCTACTGCGCCTTTTTTTCGCTGTTCCTGCGGTTTGCGCTAATGGGCGGGCTGCTTTACGACGGCGTATTAATAATGCGCCGTTGTTTGTTCTACTTTTTTGTGCCGAAGCGAAGCTAATTTATTTTTCGAAAGTAAAGGTGAAGAATAAATTCGGTTCCACAACCGGACCGGCCAAGGTTTCGCTCACAGATAACGCACTCCAGTTCGCGTACAGCTGACCACCGATTTCACGGTTTCACTCTGCACCGGGGCAGCACCCCATTTAAGGAGCTCGATGAGTGAAACAGACACGGACAGCAACGGAATTCGGTGCCTGTCTCTCGAGCGCGGCCCAAAAATCTCGCCCAAGGTCAAGCGCCCACCAGCAGCATACCCTCGGCACTCCACTGGGTTATGTTGGGCTCACGGGGCCGGGTTGGCTGATTGTTTTTCTTTTTCGGCGGTCGGCTGTCTTTGGTTTTGTAAAACAAGGTTTTCGACCAAAAGTGCGGCCCATTCGCCAGCGTGCGTGCGCGATCGTGTGACTATTTCCCACCATTCAAAGTAGTAACCTCGAGTTTAAATTTGGTTCGCCTATTTTTCGCCTGTCTTCGCACGAGATACAGGGGTGGAAGGCCGTAATTGGGCGTGAATCTGGCACACCGCTTTGAAGGTGCCGGGACGCCGGATCATAAAGGTACGCCTCTAAAAGGCCCCTGCGAAATGTATGGGTACCTGGAAGACCTTCTGCCAGGACACCGGACCAAAGTGGTTCGGTACTAAAAGTTTTACGTTTTCATTTCCTGTCCGTCCTCGAACGGATGTACTAAGAGCGTTTCATTGCTGCACTGCTCGAATGTGCATCGTCTCGGTTTTATGTTGTGCCTATAAAAGTTGGTCACTTCTACACACAGCAGGATGCAACCCTTTTCGTGTTGCAGGAAATGGATTTAGCTAAAACCTTTCCCTGACCGCACCGTCACTGACTGGAGCGTCATTTGCATACCTCCTGAAGGACAGCCGTCGGCAGCTCGTCTCTCGCGTCTGAAGGGAATTAGGTGCCGGGAATTTATTAAATGACGCAAATCACAACAGTGATTCAATTGGGGAAGTCATCTCGAGTCAAGTAAAGTCGATCCGGCCGCATCCGCAGCATGACCAAATGGTGTGCCCTTATCATAAACATTGGCGCATCGCAATACGATGAAAGATAAGCGCAGAATAAATAAAACAATGCCAAACATTTATGGCCCACATCGCAGCAATCGATTGTTGTTGCAGTATGTACGGTAACGGTTTTCTACACTGCGACGCACATTGGCGTCATCCGGACGCAGTATGTTGTGGAAAAATTATGCTTCATAAAAAATGTTCAACCAAAATGTATCTCAGTAAACATCGACTGGCAGTTCGCTGACGGCTGATAAAGTGAAGTGTTGACAGAAATGAATTTTTAATAGAAACGTTGAATAGTGGCTCAACTCGGTGTAGTGTAGATTAATTTCAGTCAATGCACCAATGCTTCCTGCTGGTCCGAACAAGATCTCGATATGCATCTGGGTTACGAAAGCACGGCGACCAAACTCGTGTGGATCGTTCCTCTGGCACAGAGAAAGCACGACGGAACATGTGTTTCCATGTGGTTCACTGGTGAGTTGGTTAATTCATCTTCATCACGGGTACATGATTTGCATAACACCGCGTAAGCATTAATCTGTCGGTGCACAGAGCCACTGCCGCTATATCGGAGCAGAACGTTGTAGTAACGCCCGATCCGCATCGTTCACGTCACCTTCTCGAATGCGCAGTGCGATCCGCTGTTATTAGCAAATCCGATTCGCATGTTGGTGGAAATGTTAATTTATGGTTGCTACACGCCGCACAGCACACCGAGGGCGGAAGAATAGGGCCATCGCGCGACTTTTGATGACGGCTGCGATGGTTCTCCCAGCATGACGCTCACTCATCGCAACCCTCACGCTACTCGATGGCACTCGAGCCACTAGGGGTCGATGGGCGCCCACCGCCCACCGAACTACGGGTCTACTGTCAATTGACGCAATTTCAACGCCCCGTGTGTGCCGGTGACATCGCCGGAACCCCCTTGCGCAACGAGGATGCGCTGACGAAAAACGCATGGGCCGCGCGTGGTGTTGACTTTTGGCGCCATGGATGATGGTACCGGCGTACGATCCGCTGCCGAACCACACCCTTTCGCCTAATAAAGCACTTCCGCCGCGAAAGGTCATTAGCGTGCAAATCGAACTCGTGCGTGGATGCGGCGGGAACTCGATGCGACCCAAATTTAATTCACGTAGGTGACACTGCTCCCGCGGTGTCCATCATCATCATCATCATTCGGGTTGCACGGTGCGCGGGCGATGCAAATTGAGTGCCTCTCGGAGCGGCGACACAGGCGTCGCTGGCAGATTTGTCAACATTCGGGAGTGGATAATTAATGAGTAGTTAAGGATCTTGTTTGCCGACGGTGTGCGCACCACGTGGCGCGGTAATGATGATGTTGCACCAAGTCCGGCCGGCCGGCTGGACGCTAAAGTTCGTTTCCGGCCCCGTTAAAGTGCTGGCATAAATTGCGAAACCATTCCCATTCGTTCCGGCGGAAGTGTAGTTGCCGGCGCCGGTTTAAAGGGGCAGCCTTTTAAACCTACGGTCTGCTGCCGCTCGTGGAGCGTATTTTTATGTGATGTTTCCATCGTTGAAAATTCTCGTCCTTCGTCCTGCTCCCGGAGCCACCACTTTTTTGTGCTCGAAGCAACGGCAATAAACATTGAACACTGGCTGGCTTTGCTGGCGCTTCGGGACATGTTCCAGGATGTTCCGGCTTTTCGTTCTCTCTCTCTCTCTCTCTCTCTTCCGCATTTTAAATGCCGCACCGAGAAATGCACCGAATTCTCGGAATACCGATACATCGGCGGAAGCGACATCGAAACGGGGCACGGTGGGAGTGGTGGGGACAAAAATTGGGAAAAACTAACCTAACGACCAGGGCCATTCCAGGAGCCGCCAGGAGTGGCCGGACTTGCATGCTGCAAACGCCTCCCGTCCGCCATCCGTTCTGCAGTTGATCCTGCGGGAAGAGTGCACGCAGGACGGGCGTCTATAAAGCGCCCCCAAAACCACCGATTCTCCGATCGACCCAGATCGGCCCCATGTGCACCATAAACGGTGCACAACATCGTCTACAAATTCTGCTTCGGCCCGGGTGGCGTTGCCTTTCGGGTTAATGTCAACGAGTTTTTTATGCGCCGCGCATTATAAGTCTCCCGGAACGGCAAGAAAAGCGGCAAATTTGCCTTTCGTGGCGGCCACCGCGACGATGGCCAGAAGCCACACGGTGCAATTGTCGGAATAAGCAGCGCTTGAGGCTTTGGACCAGCTTTACGATATGGGATTTTATTAACCACATTTGATTTATGCTTGTGATCGGGTATTTAGAAACTTTACGACATCGTCGTCGCCGTGGCCGGATTGAGCATCTTCCGGTTTCTGGTCGATTGGAGCCCCCCCTGCACATAAGTGTTTAAGGCACCGGGTTCACCGAAGTGTGGCACATTATTGGGCCCCCGGTTTATGGTTCCCGGCTCCCGGCATGTATGTGCACGGATTGGGCGTGATGTTCTTTTTTATGCTGCATGATCCGCGAGCGGTGCTCAAAATTGACACTTACGATTGGGCACGATTGGTTCTCTGGATCCGGTCTGGCACCTCTCTGGGAGGGGGTTCTGGAACGATAAAATAAGGCACTCGGTTAGAGCTAATGCAGTGAGCGGCATAAATGGCACGTTGCTTTCAACGGCCCCTAAGCTCTAAGAATCGAGCCGATTCTTCTCTTATTATATAAAATAAAATTATGATCATCTTCCATCATCCGTAAGTGAATCTGATTTCACGGTGACGGGCTCGGCTGAATCACACGCGCCAGTTTTGGGCACCCCACGGGCACTTGGGCCCATTTAGCCGGTTCGGTAAGCCCCGTCAGTCAATGATATGCGCGTGGCCTCTAGAACACATCCCGATCGCAGTGTTTCGGTGCTCGACGCACACAGCTGCGACCCGTTTAGCATACGTCGGTGGCTGTGCATTTAATTGAATAAATTTAGCCATTTCGTGCGGCTCCGATCGGCAGCCATATTGGGCGGAGGACATATCGGCCACCCATTTGTCCCGGCCGCAGCACGCAGCAGATGAGATGAGGGAAGGCTGTGTAGTGTTTTATTGAAATAGATGGTCACTTTGCGGTGGCCGGGTCATTATGGTTGATTATATGTTTCCGTATCGGTCGTGTTTTGGGGCGTCCCACTGCTCCCGAGCCCGAGCCACCCTGTTAGCGTTTGCGGTGTTGGCCTCGCATTTTTTTACGGTCACAGCACCGGCGCGTTGTTGTCTCATTTGTGATTTGTACCTAAAATGCTCGCGCGCTTAGCTTTGCAGATGCACCGTGCATCATCCGATGCATTTTTCAGCAGAGCATATTGATGCATTATGTTAATCGATGCTCGATTGAAACATGAAGTTAGTTCATCAAAAGTACCGCTTAATTCTCGCTGGTCAATATTTAACGAGTTCTAATTTCTGCACAACCCGACGAGCGCCCTATGTGTGCGTTTACGAGGGAATTTCAAATACGTATAAATTAATTCTGATCCGCTAGTGTGGCCGATCGGACACATTTTTCCGACGGAGTCCTCGCTCGTCCCGAATGTGTTTTAATCAAATTTTTAATAAACACTCTCTTTATTGCCGAATGCATTGTTGCAGCGCGACAATTTTCCAATCACCGATCGACCCCAATCGGCGACGGCTTGTTTCTTAATTTTCATCTACTTTGCCAATTTTACCGCGATTTTCTTGCACCGCTGACCGATGGCCATTTCCGCGTCGATGAAAGGCCCCGATTATCATGGTAATGGCTGGCTGTTCCGTCCGTAATCGTCCGGGGGTCAATCTGTCGGTCCCGACGACGCTGGGGTCCAAGATTTTCAACGGCCTTTTTTTCTTCTGTGTGTTGACCACAGCCAATTTCGCACACGCCGCTCGCAAACGTTTATGTTGGGACGCTTCTGCGACCGCCAAAAGCGGGCCACCGAAGTGAAAAGGGGGCGAAAATTTAATTTGCTTTCCTTGTCCCAATCCGTGTGTTTCCATGGGGCGGATCGTAGGGACAGAAAATCGTTTTGATAAGCTGCGAAAAGCCTCCCCTACATCATTACGGCCAACTTTCCGAGCCGCCATTTATATGCGGCTCGATCAGCTCGCCACCGTTCCGTAATCGATTACCGGGAAGCATAATGGGATTACGCTCCGGGATTCCGGAGCGGCCTCTGGCTGTATCCCGGGTTGATCCCGGCTGAGAAGACCCGCAGCACCGGCAAGAGCATGGGAACCAGCGATGCTCGCACTGACATGGCGGGTTGACCGTTCGTTTGATCGAAATCGAACGTAAATAAACCTCGGGGTGAGATTCGGCCGGCCTGAGTGGGCCAACCGGGTCGAATGAAGCAGTCAAGCGGCGAACGGATGAAAGGGACAATGACGATGCAGTGTACGTGTAAATAAATATTTATTTTACGGTCAAATGATCCCCGGCGGCGGCGGCTGCACGAGAATTATGTGCAATCGATCATGTTGAAAATTTGACGGCTTTTTTGTTTGGGAAATCGGTCGGGAAAACATGACACGGCCGGCCATGGAACCGTGGAAAATCCTTTCACACTTGTGGCACAAACACTCTCTCCTACGTGGCTGTTCCAGGACCGGAATCCGATCCTCCGGGATTTTCTTACTTTCGTCGGGCTCCTCGCTATCATAATGGTGCGTGGTCTTGCACTTTATTGCACAAACAATGCGGGTGTTAAAAGTGTGTGTCGGCCCCGGATGGTGGTACACGAGGTCCTGGCTGACTGGCTGGCTGGCAAAACCGGTACGGAACCGGTGCGAAACCGGTAAACGTTTGACGGATGAATGGGTTTTAATTTCGTTAAAGCGCGCATAAAATGGACACCTCGCTTTGCTGGGTGCAGCCGGGTGTGAAATGGAGAAGCCTTTAGTGGATGTCCTCACCTCGGTCACTGTTTTTATTGGCGGCGGTGGCCATCCCGCGCTTCTGCGTGTGCCGGGGAATTTTTGTTTTCTCTTTTTCCTTTCGCATGCCATTGGCGCCTCTGTCAACGCAAACTGGGCTACCGCACGCATATTAACGATCCTTTGGAGTTTATTTATGCTGCCATGGTGAGCCCCATTATTACCGGAACGCCTGTCGGCCCCCTTTCTAAGTGTGGATCAAAGGTCGCTACGGGGCAACAAAGGTTTCGGGGCGATTCCGGACGGGTTCCCGTTCCGACGAACACTCGACCGGGCTCGAAGGCCTGGTTGTGGAACACGAGTGTGTCCTTTGCATCCAGCACCGGCAGATGTTCGCTTTTTAAGTCCTAGTTGGAACGTGCGCTATCTCCGGCCGCTGGACGTATCGCCAACATATTCCTGCCGGATCGTTGGGCTTTAAAAGTTTGTGTTAAAGGCCGGGCCCGAGAGAATTCGTTTTCCCGCAAAAGCCCTCAAAGCCATCGTTGCCATTCATAATTCGCTATTTTTGCTATTAAAACCGATGACCCGATTTGCTCTGTTAATGGCGCACCGGAAGGGCGCACCATTTGGAAGGGGTGCAATCGACCGGACTCCCGGTCCCGGCCCCCGGATCTCGCAAACATTCCGATCCGATTTATTACACACAACGGCCACCATGCCAGGGCCAACATTTTTTCACACCCCACCCGTGAGCATGTGCGCGTCACGGCAAAATTCCGTCTTCCGGCACCCGGAAGGCACGCCGGAGGCTTCAGCTTTACAGCAGCTTCCTTTAGATCGAGGACAGCCCCACAAGAAAAAATAGCAAACGCCACGCAAACCCTCATATCTGGGGTCCGGTTGACGCGCGCCCTACGTCGACGTCAATCTTGCGAACATTACACGGAGGAGGAGGAGGAGGCCACACAAAGAACTCCTTCCTTCCTTCCCGGGCAGCTTACGTGAGCGCCACACAAATTGCATCCGTGTCTCCTGTCCCCACCGGCACCCGACGTTGTGGGCGATTTGTGATGCGATCATCTCTCCTTCAAGAAGCGGCCTCCCTGTGTGCCGAGGTCAACCGGGGCAGAACGTTTACTGGAGTGTATAATGTACTGACTGTGGGCAAGTGGGCCCTTCTCCTGTCGGCCGCCTGCTCGCTCTTTTTTTATGCCAGCTGACGGCGAAAGATCCTTCGGTGCCTAGTAATTGGGTATCGCTCGTGGGACGAGTGCGTCCGCTTCGGCCGCAAGGCCAATGACGTAAAAGAAAGGACTAAGTGACTCTCGCGTCGTCGGGTCGTGGCTTGACTTTCGGCGGAACGTTCGGTTGGTAGTGAAATTGAAAGACTTGCTGCTGCACGGTGGCCAGAACTTCTTCCAGGCCGCTCCGTGCCGGCCGAATCACGGCCGATCGAAAGCGGCTTAGTTCATATCCCGTCATAAGTGGTTATAAATAAGTAAAGCCATCTGGGCCGGCTTGTCGTCGCCAGTGTTCCAGTGTTGGCGGAACAGGACTCTTTCAGAGGCTCCGCCGGTTAGAAGGTGTAGATAGTTGGAAAATGGAAAATTCTTACCAGAAGAAGTCCTTCGGCCCCGGGCCGGACCGAAGTGACGCCGTGCACGAAGGCGCCGTACAATGGCCGCTACTTCCGGGGCTTCTAACAGAATTGCTGATTTTTGATAATATTTAAAGTATGGCTCGCTCGCAAAGCTCTCCACCCGGCGGGTCGTACTTAGCCATGATTGGAAACATACAATCCTCCGGCATTCAACGTTGACCAGCAACGGGCTCGGGGCCACGGGCTGGGCGAAGTGTTTACACAGCATTCCTATCGATCGATCCTGCGAATTCCGCTCCGAAATTCCGTTGGCCATTTTGCTGATTCGTCTTATAAAAATCAACCATCAGCTCAATCGATACTCTTTGCACTTCTCACGCTGAAAAGTCCACGATGGTCTAATGGATTACGTTTTCTTCCTTCTTTCTTTCCAGGTATGTTTTATGCACTGTTTTATTAAGATTGTCAGCGAGTCGGCATGCATCGGTGGTAAAAATAGAAACACAATCGAATGAGGCCCTCCGAGCGATTGCAAATGCCACTTTTCATCCGGATTGTCACGAAGGTGCACGATGGCCGGTGGCACAAGTTTGCTCAAGAGACACCCTACAGAGGACATCGAGGCAAAACTTCTTCCCGGGACGATAGGACGATAAGCTAACGGTGCCCCATTTCGGGTGATGACAAACCGACGGACACCGATATCGGGCTTTTGCCGGACCGGTGGCCCTGCAACCCGGCACGAGGCACGACACAAAACAAAGGTGTTCATCCAATCGAAATGAATCAATTTATTTAGTCGCTTCCGTTTTCTTGCTAGGGTTTTCCTGGATTTTCCGGCACACCGAGGCGAAAGTGCCGTGGACACCCGAAAAACACGAGAAAACGAATCGTTCGGTGCTCTGTGTGTGCCCGATCGCCAGAGGGATGATGGCCAATATAATTTTAATCACCGGAAAATTTCACATTTCCCAAAGATTTTTGCCCACCCCCAGGGGGGGGCCCGAGGAGCCCGGGGAGCGAAAGAAGGCTCCCAGACACGCCATCGCGCGATATCCGGTGGTTCTGCACAGTTGGGCGATTTCCGATGCTTCGTTCGCTCTGCTTTCGCTCGCTGTTTCGGTTTGATATCGGATTATCGTGACTCCGTCGCGGCCCATCGCAAATCTTTGGGCTCCTCCTGAGCGCGCTAGGAAAAAAGGCGGACCCTTCACGGATGACTGTAGCGCCGGCCCAATCAATGGATGGATGGATGGATGGGATTGTGGATGCGCGGATAAGTGGACGGTAATGAATGGTGGCAGCAGCGGCGAGCAGGGAGGGAGGCCGCATTCGGCCCGGCAATCGGCAGTCTGGCAGGCGGAATGTGCTCGTTCCGTTTTTTTCTCTTCTCATTTCGAGTTCTGTTTGGTTTGTCTGTGGCCCGTGGTCAGGCACGCGAAATGGGAAATTTATTTTTACAATCCACGGCACACACGTTACCTGGAGAAAGCGCAATGAATCACTCAGTCATCCCGGGCTCATGGTGAATTTTTCATCCGGCGCGAGCTCCGTGTGAGCTCCTTTCGATACGCGCCATCGATACGCGTCAGCCGCGGAACATACTCGGTGCAATTACATAAAACATTGCGACCGCAGCATGCACGCCAGCACATCCGGTGGCCAGCCGCGGATTGAAAGCGCTGATTGAGCTTTGGTTATGAATAGCCTGTGTAACCGATGCACTCGAAGCGTTGGCCGCTACGGCATAGCCAAACTTTGGCTACGGGCCTTCGCATCCGTTGTGTCACCAGTGTGGGCATTTTTTGTGACTTCATTTATGCGACAACTCCACGGGGGGAGAAAAACGAAGAGACCTTGTATGCTTTATTGCAGCGATGCGGTTATTAATAATTAAATATTTAATATCGAGCTTCTCTTTTCTGATAGCTTCGCCGGACGGTAGTTTGGCGTTTATTAAGGGGGTTTCATTACGTACGCCTTTATTTACCTTAGCGTGCAAGTATGAAACCGATATTGTTTCAAAGAAAACACAAGTTTATGGAATCAAAATGAAAAACTGTACTTTATTCGAAGTATGTGCTATCGTCTGCCATCTCTCTGGATATTTGTTCGGGCCACGCCAAAATAATTGATCCTCTTTTGACGGTAAACCATCCTTCAACTATTTTGCCACATTTTTGTAACAATTGAAACGCTTTGTTTTCCGACATGAAAGAGCTTTGTTTTCTGATTTTGACGATTTTCCTGGATTTACACAAGATCTCTTACGCTTAGCATTCTCAAAATGAGTGCTTTCATCATCTCCGGTCACAATTCGATGAAGAAAGGTCTTCGTTATGTGCTTGTGATGCGATGTGACATGTGATGTTTCGGTTTTCTTGCTGTCTTTCGTTCAGCTCTTGTTCCGATCTTCCCATTTTCGGCATTCAGTTGGTTAAATTGACAGCTGGGGCCATCGGCTAGCAAATTCCTGTACATTCTCGCTGCATAACCCGATTGCACGATATGAAAACTGAACGAAAATGCATCTCCTACTGTACCATGCGCTACACGAAGGGGGCCTACCGTACGTCCTTAAATCCCATCACCAGGATGCTTCTTCAACGTAACCATCGTTGTTTGGAACAGTCGTCAGACAAGATTTATGTAAATGCCGCTGCAAATGAAGTTGCATTTCAGGAGCCCGCGCACTGATGCAGATTTAAGCAACTGGAGCCGTGCATCGCCTTCAAGAATGCCGGATGCGCTTCGTGTTTACCAAGGACCCCCAGCAGTTAGAACGACAAACTGACCGGCGACGGGTGCGCCTCTGGTGTTCCCGCGGGTGGCGCGCGCATATTAATATTGCATTACAAAAGTGCCATGAATCAATTATGGCAGCTTTTCCCAACAGCAGCTACGACGGACGCACTTGCACATCGACTCCCGGCCGGTGCAAGCCCCGGACCGCCCAGCATAAAAACAGCACCGAACGAGAGCGCGCGGATGCAAAATAGGTGGCCCCTGGCAGCCGTTGACCGTCCGTCCGGCCGGTCCACCCGAAAAACGTGCACGAAAACGAACAGCAAATGTCTGTTTGGCAAAATATATAAACAGCGCGGCAAACAACGGCGACATTCACGGGATTCCATAAATATGCTAATTCGTCGCACATTCGTTTTGCGCCATTTTGTCGCACACACAGTGACCGCTGGTTTCGGTTCGGGGTTGTTATCTGCCCCTGCTCCGGGCATGGCGCACCATAGTTATGGGCCGCAGGGGAGCATGACTGGGGCCCCCAGGCGATGGCCGGATTTTAAATCCTTGCGAAGCGTTTTTTTTTTGGTATTTTATGCTGAATAGCCCCCACGTGGGTCCTTTTGAGGGGGGGCTATCGGAAAATAGTTTAATTTGTCTGCAACATGGTCGGCAATTTGCGGACCGAAGCCGTACGCTAAATTTAATTGAGCTCCAAGCTCGCCCAAACAAGCGGAGCTTCCTAATTCGCCGGAATCGATGTTTTAAGGTCAACATTTAATTTTAAAACATCGGGCCGGAGCTGGGTGGGTTGGGTAACGGTTCGAATTGATTTAAAAATCGGATCCCCACCGGAGGCCGTGGATTGTGGATGACAAACCGATGTCAGCCGCCGTCCGCGTTGAAATCCGTGGCACAAATGGCTCTTCATTTATTTATGGGCTCGCGCACGCCACGTGATGCGCATACGCGTCCACCGGGCGGCCTGCGGGGACAAATATTTTGCTTTCCGGTCTAGCAAAAAAAAAAAAGCGGGGACACAAAAAACCGTGTGGTGCCTATTTTTATCGTCCACCCACCAGGACCCGGACAGACCACGGTTTAGGTGCACCTCGTTTCCGGTGCGGTGAACATGCATTTCCGTTCGAAAAATGGTCGCTTGATGATGTGGTGCCGGCCACTTGAGATTGATTTTAATATTCTGAGCACTCGAAAGCATCGGCAGCGGCAGCGATAGGCTTTTGCCGGCTGCATAATCCGAAACCATCATCCGGGACGGAACGATGCCACGAAGCCGGCTGCGCTTGTTGTTGGAAGGAATCGATACGGGCTTTTGGTGGGTACGGACAACAAAATGTTCAAATGTCGTCTTCTCAGCGTGTCCCAATTATGGGTTTCAGTGCGAATGTGCCGATTTCGACCGTTCGACGGTTGATTATGTTTGCGCGGATTAGCAGCGAATGGGCTGCGTTTCTAGAAACTTTTCAAACACGCATCGATACCGCTCGGTGCAGGGTGCAGGCTCCGGTATCGGATGCACGCGGTTGCTTATTTGTTCCGAATCCGATTTAACGTTCATCAATTATTATTAATAGCGCCCGGGTTGCGTGCGGCGGGATGCTTTGCGCACCGAAATCGAAACCATTCCGCATCGAGCGGGTCCTTCGGGAAGGACCTGCAAGTCGTTGATTCCCCAATCCACTCCCCTTTCGATGCGTCGGCAAACAGAATTATCAGAAACTCGGCAGTGGTTCTCCGGAACGACATGCGAATGCGATAGGCCCCGGCACACGTTGCGAAAACACATAACGAACCGGATCGTTCGTTGGCCATTGTGTGGGATCCTTGCTCGGGCTTCTGGCTCGGGTTTCGGTTTCAAATAAAATCACTGTACGTCCGTAATTATTGAGCTCCGTGCGTGCGTGCGTGCGGTGCGCCTGACTTTTCGATGTCCTTGAGAGCGTGGTGATCCGGGGCCCGGGAAGGATCGCATCATAAAGTGTACAAATTTGTTCGCCCCCCCCACCCATGGCTTTGTTGGCAGCACGCTCCGCTAACCTCCGGCTGCCCGGGAGGGCACTTTAAACAGCGTTCCGGGGGCCACCCAGGTTCTTTTCGCCAAATTAGCGAACCCGTTTCGCGTACCGACACCGCTTAAAGTCATCGTTCCGGAGGGAAGCTTATTGTGTAAATTTATCGCACTTTATTCCGGACACACACATAGACACCCTGCGAAAGCACCATTAATTTCGACTTTCGTCCCGAAACGCAGCCTACGACAAAGCCCACTTGAGCCCACGTTTTCCCGGCGGCCGGAAAAACCGGAAACCGTGCCCCAAATTCGCGCATCCTGCTGAGACGACGGTGGACGAAGGCGGCCTGCGGGCGGCTAAACCTGTTATCCGGGCTAAGCATCCGGCTTGCCCCGCCGCTCCCGGGCGCTTTGGCAGCAGCATATTTGGAACGCCGAACACACTCCCGAACACCTACTCCCGTCTGCCAGCCAGCGCTCGCCGAGGATGCGGATGTAATTTTAGAATTTTACATCCTTTTCTTCCACCGTCCTGGGGCCGCTTTGTATTGCTCGGAGACGCTACCTAGCTTCTCTCGCTCAACCCGCGGAACGTGGTACAGCAACCCGTGGTCGTGCTGAAGGAATGCTGCCTCCGGGAATCCGACCGGAAATCCAGTTACCTACGGTTGGTTGGCTTATGTGTCTTGGGAAGGTCGGCGTCGTTCGCGGTCTCGCGGGTTGACAGGCGAAAAGCTTTAAGCGGCCAGATTGTTGCCAAACCACTCGCCCCGCGGGATACGTGGGACGTGTCATCGGTAGCAACACCTGCATCAGCCGGAGATGGACGCCCTCGGATGGCACACCGTACGCCGAACGCGTCTGGCGCAACATGATATGGATGGGGGGCTTCTCGGGTCCTATTGAACGTGATGCGATCAACGTTCGAGCCGTCGACGTGAGTCGAAATTTCAACTGGTCGTCGTGGTGGTCACTCCGGAGCCACGCTGGCCACGGTGAAACTGCGAGGTTTAGAATGCACCGGGGGATTCCCCGTGGATCCCGTGGTCGTGGTTTTCAGAGACCGGCGAAGCAGCATTCTTCGTTTATCACCCGAATCGCCCGATGAAAAGTTAATGCAGAAGGAGAGTTAAAATTTGGACACATTCTGGCCCTTGGCGCCCTCTGGCGATCGAATCCCGGAATGGCCAACTCTCCGCGTAGAGTAGAAAAATGTCATCCACTCCGAAGATGTTTATCCTACGGCGGCGACTAGGGGCCCTTTGGCGTTCGCGTTTGCCCACCACGGTGATCCTTATCCCGCGTGGCGAAGCGGCCAACTCAGGACGTCGCAACACTCGGCCCTCGGCACTCGGCACTTATCGGATTCGATTCGCTTCGCCATCATCGTCCGCTGGCCGCGCGGGTCACAGATGCATCAAAGGACACGTGCGCGCTCCGAAGGAGTTTCGCCGGAACCGGAGACCGTCTCAAGAACCGTTAAAGATAACGACCGGCGTCGTAGCAGCGGCCGTTTGCGGACGCTCTTCTGGGGGGAGATCCGGCCCTTGGCCGGCCCTTGAATGCGATGGCCGCCTCTCGGTCAAACGTAATGAAAACAACGGCATTACGGCGGCCGACGCAATAAACATCGCATCGGGCGTGTTTGCGTGTTTTTGGGCCATGGGTTTTCGGTTTTTTTCTTCTCTGGCTTTTCGGCCAGTACAGCATCGGTCAATGTTTGGCCAATGTTGGGTTGTTTTATGGTGTGTGCCCCTCAGACCGACCCAGGGCTGTTTGCTGGCTCCTGTTTTACGATCCCGTGCACGGCGGCCGCGTTACGAGTCCCCCCGGGGGACGCATCGAAGCGATACGCCGGGAAAGGAATTTGTTTTTCTCATTTAGCGCCGCGGGTTTGCCACCGCACGCCAACTCGACTTTCCCTTAAATGAAAAATTAAATTCCGATTTCACGAATCGAGCAAATGGCGGCATGTCTGCGAGCACATCTTGCGGAGCGCAATTTGTGTTTGATTAGCGCGTATTCTCGAATTATCGGCACGTTGTGGTTGTTGCGCCAAAGCGACGTGAAATCGATTCCATTTCGACTCGGCACGCCACGGTGTGCACTATTTATGCAAAATTCCTTAATCGTGTATGTCTGTCGGGTGGGGCGGCGGCGGCGGCTGAATGTGGGTCTCGCGAGATAAAATGTTTTGAACACACGATGCTCGCGACGATGCCGCCATGGTGCTGAGCTCTGGTGCTGCTGCTCCGGCCTCAGCATCACAGGTCGCCTCTCTTGGCCTTTGTCGCATCCGAATCCTTTATGCCCTATTCGAGCGTTCAATGGGTACCTTTTCATCGAATTAATTGGCCCTTGACTATGCATGTCACGGGAACAGAAGAAAATGGGAAAAAACGTCCGGAAAAGCGTGCGCTACGAAATCGAAAAGCTTTTCACTGTGCTGGGCTGTGTCCTGTGTGTGCGTTGTGAAGCAGTCGAAGCTTTTTCAAACCGTTCAATAGACTTCAAGGACCGCGGGCGCCCTTGGTTCCCTGGACCCCGGCATTTTCCCGGGAAGGATCGATTAAAAGGAGAAAATCCTTCACGGCGTCCTCGAGCATTGCCATTTTAATTTGAGCACTACTTCCGGTTGCTCCATTCCCCCGTGTGGAGCCTGATTCCGCGAAAGCATTAAGATCGAAGTCGTTGGACGGCAGAGAGAGAGAGAGAGAAACGTAAAATAACGGAACGCGAACCCGAAAAGGGCCGAGTGGGGCCCGGTGCAAATACTTGGCCGTCCTGTGGAGCGCAGTGTTTGATGCACCGTGACCGGGTCGTTTATCTTCGCCGGCGGCCAGCGGCTAACCCGGTCTGCTCCCTTCGGGCGTTTAAATTAGTTTCAATCGAGCGTCTTCCCCCCCGGGACCAAAGGATCAAACTGCTGCGCGCTTTTCGCAGGACCCGTCGGAAGTCAGAAAAATCATTTTTCTTCACTGATTGCTCCACGCTTGTGATGTTTCGCGATTTGTTAGCACCGGCCACGCAGCCGTCCAAGCGGCGGGTTTCCATTCGGAATGTGCACCGCGTAAGCGATGATCTAATGCTTGGTTGGAGAGGTTTTCCACGGGGAAGCGCTCTCGCTTTGAACGCGTTGCGTCGTCGCGAATTTGAATAATTGCAACACCTTGCAGCAACAGAGGACCGGCCGGAGGACGGAGCCCTCCGTGGTCCGGCGAGCCTTCGCTCGATTTTACTATCGTCCATTAATTTAAACTAATTTTCTCATCGCGGCGCCCAGTTGCTCAACTCGACTCTGTCATTGTTGTGTGGGACACCATAAATTACCGTCAAACGACACTTCGCCGGGGTGATGCTGGTCGCTGGTGTGTCATATGGACCACGGACGGTCAGTCCGTCGGTCCAGTTTTACTGCCCATCGGTGGATTCCATGTTTTCCCGCGATTCTTTTAATCTTCTCGTCTCCACGAGAAGCCCGCGGCGAGGACGACCAGCAAAAAATCGCTGTTTTCGCAACAGAAATTATGATAAACAATGGTGCTGCGCGCGACCCATCGCTCTCCGAACGGCGCGTGGTGCGAAGAATTTATGAACGTCTCTCTGTCTTTCTCTCTCTCTCTCTCTCTCTCTCTCTCTCTCGCTGTCTCTATATGTCTATGTCTCTATGTGGCAATGGAGAACTTTGTCTTGCTCGTGTCTGCATCTTGGGGTGTCGCTCCCCGTCCTAAAAAAGTGGAACCAACTCTCCGCTGTAAACAAAGCAACCGCGACGCGGGTGAATTGTGGGAAAGTGGTTCACGCGCGCCCGGTGGGGTTGCCAGCGAAATTAATGAGGAGCAAAGTGAGTGGCCAACATGGCGACACGGCTCCCGAGAAGCAGCAAAAAAGAACGGGAAAATCTTTCAGAAGTGACTCGACCAAGATTTAGTGCCCCACCAGAAGAGAGAGAGAGATAGAGGGCAGAAAGAAAAAAAATGGCTTCAGACGGGCGGACGCAAAGTGCTGCTACCGAGACAATCGGGTCAGTCGGGGAGAAGCGCGCGCGATCTAATTAAGGCACGACGAAAAATCGTGACAATCGTCTTGTGGTGCTGGTGCACGGTGGCCGTCACCATAAACGCCACTCCAGAACAGGTAGCATGTGGCTGTGCGGATTGGCATCCGGCCCTCACCGCACCTGGCCTGCCCGCGCGCGCCCAGTGGTGGGAAGATGAAATGGCCGGCGAAGGACTAATTCACTTTCAGCCGGTCTCGACACTGTGCCGAGGGCTCGCGACCTCGCTGGCTGGCTGGCTCCCCAGATGACGCGGGTGATTTGGAGAGCATTATTTATGAGCAGCGATCTACACCGATCAAGATCGTTCGTAGGGAGATTAATGGGTTAATTAATAGTTTTTTTCCCTTTACCAGGGCCAACGAACCAAACCAATCTCCTTTCAAATGTTTCGAAAACGTGTTGAGCAACATATTTGTTCATCAAAGTAGCCCTGTCACTTTGGCTCTTTCCGTCTGTCCGTTTGACAGCTAGTCGTTGTTCTAATTTCGCTTTAAAGATCAATTTCAGCTTCTAATCCACTCCACAGTAAGTCTGTTTTGTAGGTGCACCCAACGGGCCAGGGTTTCCATGAGCTGTTTCCGCTCTTTCGTCGGCAGTTCCTCAATCAAAACAACGACCGCACGCAGGAGATTGTTACATGCAGTCACTCCGCAAGATTCCTTATGATGTACCGAAATGCCCGGAGCGGGCCCGCCCGGGGTACCGCAGAATTGAAACAACAAGAAATCATCAGCCTAATTGAGCGATAGTTGTTGGGCAAGCTGGCAAGTTAATCCGATAAGGCCGTTAAAATGCGGCCTCGGCTTGCTGTGGCCCCCACAAGGTTGTGGCCGGGTGGACGGTGGGGCGGACGGACGGTGGGCACGGTAGCAATTCAGTGCAGATTACAAGTGTTACAGTCTATAAAGTACCAACCACCACATGCGATGCTCCAATTCCGGGCCACTCTTAGGGCCGCACGAAGCCACGCCGGTAAAAGCCGCTTTCCCGTAGCGCCAACCATTCATGCGTCCAGCGAAACAACAACAACACAACAGCAACGCAACAAATCTACTCCCAATTGCTCATCCATCCTCGCTCGCAATCGCCGCCGCCCCACCCGAGCCACTACCGAGAAGGCACTCTCGACTGGGGCCACTACACTTGACTGAGCCTGAGCGCTCGGTGGAGTTAAGTGGTGAGAACGGTACTTGGTACGCCGAGGTTCGCACTCCGCGCCCCGTATATATGTGTGTCCGCGGCCGGTGCAGTTGTTTAATTTAATTAAGCTCTAATTCAGCCTTATTTACTTTTCACCGTAGATTCACCGCCCGGTGGTGGGGCGAGCAGGCGTAATGGAAACCGCGCCAGTGGTTCCGGGCCCCCCACCGGGGCCGGTGGCGCTATTGATGAGCCAGCCAATCAACCGACCACAACCGATAACAACGCGCATCGCGAACGCCAGTTGTTGTCTAAGAACCCCCCGATCAGCCGGGTGTTGACCGGCTGGATGCGTATACAGACTAGTATCTGCAACAGTTTTTGCGGTGGTGGTGGCGACGGGTGCAGAATTCCAAACGGTACCAAGGAGCCTCACAGCTGTGTGCCTTGAAACTTCCAGCACATCCCTCATCCGGTTTGAATACGCCGCAGCATGATAGGCTATCATCCGTGATCTACGGTAATTTTTCTTGCCACATCTCGGCGCCCCACTTGGACGGAGATGCGGCTCGTAAATCCGTGTCTCCCACGGCCAAGGGTCTCCTGCGCCCCATGAATGCGGTAAGGGGCACGCCATCGTTATGTCAACGAGCGAATGTAAACAATTTAAGACATCATTAAGTTGTTACACCCTGGTGGCTGGTCCCTCGCTCGCTCTCACTCTCTCTCTGGACTCCGAACTGTGTGGTCCGTGTCCCACGGATGGGAGCGCCTTTCGTCCCACATCTTCCGGCGACCCGGCTCCGACGGTGGGGCGAAACGATGGCAATCATTGAAGCAGAGCCGGAGAAGCAAAAGAAAGGACCCATCGTAAGTCTCTGTGGTGACCTGTGCGTACTTGTAACGACGTCACTCCCGCCCACCGTGCCGGAGGTCCTTTTACGGCTTCGCCGTTGGCCAGCAGCCGGTCTCTCTGTGTGTGTGCTGTGGTTCGTATTTATTTTTCATTTGTATTTTCACGGATCCGGTGGGTTTGTTTCGGTTTTGTTTCACGAAATGAAACCATTTTTCAGGTCCACCCTGTTTGCTATCTCCCCCACTGGACGACGGGATCCTGTCGCGTCCGGAGGGTGCGCAGCCGGTGGCAATTTGGTGCCATGAAGTATTTAACTAGCGCAGGACGAGTGGCCGCTCACGAAACGGCTCGTGAGACTAAACGGCATGGCTGGACGGGGAGGATCGTTGCACCTCAGGCGCGCCCCCAAGGAAAGAGTGGTCCTGGAGTGGCACTGCAGTTGGAGGATAAGAATTACTTTACAGCCGCGGACGAGCGCGCGTAACGCAATCGAGATAGGTGGGCCGAGTGGCTGAGGGGCCCCCGCCAGGAGCTACGTGTCACGGATGGGGGCCGCTCCACGACTTATGAGTTGATGATTTATGCAGTGCGGGAAAATTCAGAAACACTGCGAAACGGGTCGGGCCAAGGTCCCGACGACCCCCCTCCGATACGCGCCCGAATGGGAAAGTTATGGCAGTTGTCCAACCTAATCCGATTAACACGATTTGCGGCGTCTGGATTGCAACCGTTGTGGCCTGCCTTAAATAACTTCTTGAGTGCTCCATAAACTGGACAGCGTAATTTTCGGCGCTTACCCTTACCGGTGAAATTTTAACCACCCCGCCCCACGGAACCCCGGAATCCGGTGTCATCCATCGTGGTTCGGTCTTTGTTCAATTTACTTCCGAAACACCGATTCGGAGCATTCTGTGGATCCGGGAGCTTGTACCTGGCCCGGAGCCACCAGTAACTTTATGGTTCCGTTGCTTCGTACACTGTCCGATCGGAATCGGGGGTTTTTGGCCTCTCGGGATCCCGGGGATCGCTTTCTTTGTCGTGCCGGCAGCCGGTAAGGAAGAATCCCAAGAACGGGTGTACCACACCAGAACTGTCAGCAGATTTCTTGGCCATGATAAATGAGTCCAGCTCAAGTGCGCCGCACCGTCGGTGAGGTGTTGGGCGAAAGACAAACCCAGAACGTCCCTGGCGTGCATGTCGCTTGCAATTTGCACTGCTTCCGATGTCCTGCCGGCTGGGAAACAACGCTAATTCCGAACGCTGAGACGGCAAAGCGAAGGATTTGCGCCACTGTGGTGCAATAGGACCCGCTCGAGCTCGAGCACCCAGACCCAGAGGGAACTTTCACGACACAACCGTGCCCGGTCCGCGTGACGCTCGTGTGACGGCGAGTCACATCAACGATCAAATCGCTCTCCGGGACGGACGGATAAACTTCGAATGTTTGCTTTGTGCAAAAGATTTCCCGATAAAGTGCATTTCCGCACAGCCCGGAAGAATGGAAGCCAGCGTGCCATACCCTGTTTCGGTGTGCGGGGATCAACTGCACGACCGTGGACTGTGTTTCTTTCTTTGCAACTCGACACACCGAACAACCGGAGAAGCTGGCGTCCACCGCTCGCGCAGAGCCCGAAGCGAAGCGTCCTTTTTGCCGGAAGTTCGTGCGAAAGATGTGAATGGAAAAGTTTTCCCAACATCTTGCCATCAGAGCCCCGGGTGCGCCCGTCTGAACGTGATTTTGCTTAACAGAATTCCATCTCCCTGCGGGTCGGTCTGGCTGCATGCGTGTTTGTGCCAGGGCGGGGCCGCCGGTGAATTATTATTATGATGATAGCGTTTGCTCGAAAAGAGCGCTTATCAAACGTGAAGTGAAGCTGGTGCGCTGCCGTGCACTTCTACGATTGGATTGGGCATTCTTTTTGCTCGGGCCGGGCGACTAGAAAGCAGAACCGGGTTAGAGTGGGGGCCACTCTAGGAGGGCGACGCCAAAGTATTGAATATGTGTGAATTCTTATCACCATCCCGTTCCGTTCCCTTACGCGTCATATGTGCGGTGGCCGGGGTGGCCATGAATAAATTTGCCCCTTGCATGGCGCGGCCACCTCCAAGTCCAGCACTTCTCGGGACGACGAGGCGGGTACGGGTGCTAACGAAAGCATTTATTTTCGGTCCGCCCGCTACCGCTGGCCGACTGGTGATGGATGTCCATTCATGGGGTTTATTTTCGGCGGGGGCCCATAAAGAAACGAAAGCGTATCCGTGGGTCCGACAGGGACTCACTCGTTTTCGTTGATCGCTTTTCCAAGCGTTTAAAGTGTGTGTCTTGGGCTATCCAGTGACGGCGTATTTTATTTCCCTTGTCTAGCTGTTGCTCACTCTCCCTCGGTTGGCCAGCATCCTTCTTTCGGGGCCGGCACACGGTGGAAAACTTTTTGCCGCGAGTGTATCGAATAACGCTTTTGAGGACGTGATGAAAAAACACGAAGGATGGGCTACGTTTTTATTGTGTTCGAATGGCCGACACAAAACGGATGAAAGCATTGTGATCCGGAGCACCGTCGGAGCCAGGCATTTATGGCAATGTGCATAATTTGGCCAAAAGTATGCTCCTGTGGCTGGGTGGGTGCTATCGGTCAGGGTGAGTGAATCAGTGTCGCAATAAAACATCAGAGACTGTTCGGCGTAGCGCAGCCATTAATTGCGCGCTGGTCAACAAATAGTTTTCCCGGGCGTGGCGTGTGCCCAGGGTGGTTTTATGGGCCAGTTCGGTTTATGCGGTGGCCAGTTTCGCAGCAGCGACCGCCATTAGGCGTCGTGGTTTTTTTTGAAGACCCAAGGTCACTATCCCTGGCTAGTTCCTTGCGGGTGGTTCAGTGAATGAGAATCGAGCGAAGAATTAATGGCTAGATTGATAAATGTTGTTCTGGTCCCCACGCCCGGCATCTTTGAGCAGTCTGCCATTGCCATTGGAGATTTAAAATTTTCTCTTCCAAATGACTTCCCCAATCACTTTCTGGCGCTTCCCGGTCCCGATCCCGATCCCGATCGATCCAATCCGGGAAGTTTCGAATTGATAGTAACGCTGTCCCCGGGATCATTTCCCACCACCGACGACTAATGGGCTTCCGACAGCGATCCCGACCTTGCGTGCGTGTCGGGAAAGTCGTCTTCCGTTCCGTCGGAATAAGCGAACCGGGAAATCGCCCAGAACCTCCCTCCTTTCGGTAAAATACTTACATTTTGGGGAAGTTGAAGTTTGTTTTTTTCTCCTGTGCCTCCATTCCCGTTTCCCTTGTCTCCTTCATTTCGCTTTCAGCCCCTTTTTTCCGCTGCCCGTTTGTCTGAAGCCACTCTGCCCGGCCACCTACGGGTCCCTGTCCTTACCATAAATCATTTGATTATTTGTCGTAAAAATCCAATATTCATGGTCCTCGGGGATCCGTCCCGTGGTTCCGGAGGCGGGTGAGCGTAAGTTTTTGGCAACTGTTCCTGCCGGGCGGCCAGCCGGTCGGGTGTCAGGCCAGAGCATCGGCACCGTCTTGAGCCGTTTCTTATATTACGACGGTCACACCGCTTTCGGCCTGCGGCCCTTTTTTCTGCGTTCGGGTGTCTTCCTTTTTTCCGGTTCGTCCCCCGTGTCCAACGGGCGTCCAAATCCCGATCTCCGGTGCGTTGGTCCCTAGTAGACCTCCCCGTGCACCCTGGGCTTTGATTGACAGCTTTTCGGCAGAGACGTGCGTCTCCCCCACAACAAGAACAAGAAAAAGGATGGCCTAGAATCCTCGGCCTCGGCCGGCGGAGCCAGAAATTGCTCGGTGAAAGTCCCCGGGAGCCCCGGATGGTGGCAAGAGTCAATATTGGGGATTCATGTGACAGCGCCAAGTCCTCCGTCGCCGGCGGTGGTTCTAGATTAGTGAAATACATTTTACATGAGATACAGAGGCATTGGATTTATTACGGTTCGATTGCATTCGCCAACACCAACCCGTCAGCCGGCGGCAGCAGTAGACCCGGTCACGTGACGTGGAAGTGAGTGATTACATTCATGTGTAATAATCCGGGTCCGCATCTTCATGCTGCTGGCACTGGCAGGCGTCGGGCGTCGGACCGGTGCCCACCCGGGTCATTACGGTTCACCGCACGGAGCGTCCCGCAACATAACCGACAGTTCCTTCATTGTGCTATTAATAGAATCGGGGCGCTTTCAACAACGCATCACCACCTCCGGCGTCCGGTAACGCATCGATCGCAAGGCTTTAAGGTCCCGGGCAAGATGGCTACATTCGCCATGATTGCTAAAATTTAATCTGCCAATTCAAATCCTGGTGGCTGCTACTGACAGGGCCCGGCACCGGCCGCCCGACCGGGCTTCGTTGCAAATTGATTGCCCGGTCGGGGTCGGCGAGATTCAATTTGCTCTCTTCTTTCGTCCCCGGAATAGACACAAAACCGGGCATGCAACCAGCCAGCCAGCCAGCCAGCTGCTGACCTTTGCCGCCAACAGTCGTTACCTTCGCCCGGATGTCAACCCGGAACACCGATGACGCATTCCGGGGTTTTACGGCTTAATTAATTTCGACTCCCAGCCAGACCCCGCCAGGCTGGCTGGCTGACTGATCGGCGGAACTCCCATCGCCCGGCCCTCCGGAGTTGAGCTGCGTTCCCGGCGTTTACGGCGCCAATCTGTGCACCGTACTGGGGACACTCGGGTGTCCCCCCGGGGGGATAACCGGCCGTCGCGCGATGATGATGACAGCAATATAAACAAATCCGATCAGCCCTCCGCACGCACCACTCGCGTCCGCCCGAGGTTCTCCCCGTCGTCGGACGCAAATAGAGTCACCACAGCGTACGGCGACGCCGCGCATTTCGGCAATAATTCCGGCCAATGCAAACTTTATTGATTGATTACAACACAAGTTTATCAATCAAACGCGTCCCTGGCCGTCACCGGGAAAATATTATCCGACCACGGGAACCACCCGAAATGCTGGCTGGTCGCGCGCTTGTCAACAGACGACGGGTTTGTCGGTGTTGCTGCGGCTGATTATAAGTTTACTTTGTGCGCCGCCGGTCCATTTTGTGGCGGCGACTGCTAAGTAAATGCCATTTGTTTGCGGCGGCGAAAGAGTAACTTACCCGATGACGTCGGTTTTGGGTATCCTCCCAGCTGAGCGGATGATGGATCGTGGATGGATGCCGCGAGCTGCAAGAGAAAGGGGAAAAAAACGCGAAACAATCAAAATGAATTCCATCATTGGGATGGCCCCGACTATTTTTTTCGGGCCACGGGCCGGTTCCCAGGGGGGTGGTCAAATGTCCTTCGCTGCCTGTGTTGCTTCTCTTTCAATTATGGTGCCCGTTACGTTTTCCGACTTCCGATCGGCTTTATCGGCAGGGTAGTTTGTGGCTTGCTTCCCATTGTGTAATCCTCACGGAGGGTTACGGAGCTGCCGAGATGGAATACGAGGGCTGTTCAAAAAGTTTTAAGACATTTCAAGACACAGTTTTAAGAGAAAAATCACAGTGGACCAGATCTAGAGAATACGGTAGCTTTAGCATCATTAGTGTGTTCTTTTTGCCAAAAATTCGCGCAAAAAACTCAGGAGCAGGAGCGCGACAGTCAATTTTGGGTTTCCCACAAATGCGGGCATTTGTGACGGATTGCTTCGAGCAAATTTTGCATAATTTGTAGGAAATATTCTTTATTGACCGTTCTAGCCTTTGCCAACAACTCATGAAAACTGTAAGCAAAACTGTTCACATTTGACCAAACTTGTTTTTCGACTTTCACACATCTTCTCGGCCCTCTCGGAAAAATTTGAACCTCCCATAAGCGCTGATTTTGGTATTAATAGCTTCACCATAAGCCGTAATAAACATTTCAAATGCGTCTGTGTTCTTAATTTCATTTTTAACACATAATTTGATAAGGATTCTTTGCCATTAATTTTTTGTAACAGGCAAACATCGCCGATGAGCCAAATTTTGTCCAAGTAAAACAGCTGTCAAAAAAATGACTGATTACTTAAAATGGCCGAACTTTTCACCATAAGTCACTAACACGTGTAGTAACGCGACGCTACAAAAAAAATCAAAAATCGTAGCCCGTGGAAATTCAAATGTCTTAGAACTGTTTGAACACTCCTCGTATACTCTTCAGGCGTCAGGTTGCGTAAGCTGCGATGCGGTCGAGGCAAGACATTATCTGCCTTCTGCCAGATGGCTCGCACCGAACGCACCGAAGGAATGTGCAGTGAAGGTTTTGCGTACAATTTAATCACTACCGTAAAGTATCTTGGCTCAGGAGTTAATGAGCGGCCATTGCGAAATGGGACGCTCGGCTGAAGGCTGCGGCCACCGCGCCTCCGCAGGCAGCCTCCTGTCAATTGGCCCGCTTTCCGATTAACGACCGTAATCTGTTTCAAGCGCCCCCTAATCGCCTCCTTTCGCTCTGACCACACACCGACTGACTTTCACGGATCGCGCACACTCACGTCAGGTCCGGTGTGGGCGACTCCGGCAACAATGTGGGCCAGGTGTGCCGATTGCTGGCGTCCACCACCGATGGACCACAACAACACGTTCCTTTCCCAGCCTGTTGCAGCTGGAGTGGCCCGGTCCAAGATTGGATGCATCGCGCTTCGCTCGATTGATTATTACATGCAGCGTACCGTGCACAGTGGGCAAGTGCATCATCCGCGGTTTCGCGATGTGTGGTTAGCTGCTCGGTCCCATTTTATGCTCGGTTGGCCAGCAGGTCCAACGGGGGCCGCCCCGCGCGGGCGGTGGCCGGTGACACGCGCAGAACACACGCGAGAAAGCCTATTCACACTGGAAAAGCTGGATTGGGAAAAATGGCAAAATAACACAATGTTCGCGCAGCTCGATCTCGATCGCGCCACGAGAACCGAGAACCGTCACATCGGCCGTAACCAATCGTAGGCCCGGCAGGACCCAACGGTCCGGTAGCTAATTTGATTGAACCATCGACCGTCTCCGTCCCCGGTCCGGGTGTTTGCTTCGCGGATCGTTTCGAAACACGGTGCGGAAAGCCCTCGCTCGCAGGTGTTGTCCGGCGAATGGAAGCGAGAAAAACGTTGGCACATTCCGCATACATTCGATGTTTCGAAAGACACTCCGAACGGTGATGGTGTCCGAGATCCGTGTGAACCGTGCAAGGGCTCCTTAGGAGCCCTCGGGGGGCAGTTCCTGTAGCGGGGTGTGCGATCGAAGGGCACACGTCATTAAAACCAGTTCTTCGCGTATAATTCGATGTGCGCCGCGACGGATGATGCATCGAACCCGGCGGCAAGTGGGTGCCGTTCCGTTTCGGTGGTGGACGGTGGGTCAATTTTCTCACGACCCTATGCCGATTCTCGAATATGTTGCTAGGCACTAGTGATGGTGGAGCATGAAATGCGGCATGACGATGGGTGGGTTCTCGGAGTAGCTCGTGGTTTTTTGTGGGTCAAATGAGACCCCTTAGCTATCATGCAACGGGTTACGGGTGTTCTGAAGCACCGGGAACTATCTGCGGCTTTTGAATGGGGAGCCTATACCCTATTATGCTGGCTGCTTCAAGATTCGAGACTCTCTCTCTCTCAACTTTGTAACGTGAACCGTGCTTCGTCAACTTTCTTCTGTAACTTCGCCAACCCTGGCCAATGATATCACCCTCATATCTTAACTGAGGGTCCCACGAAGCCTGGCCTGGCCGGCCTCGCGGCACAAACACAGTGCGCCAAAGTGTTTGAACTTCGCTGCTACTGGCCCCGTCCGGAATCGGAGAAGGTAACGTCGTGGTTTAATTGAGATAAACGAAAACTGTTTCCTTAAAACCCCACAAGCGCGGCCCCACGTGACGCAAGGTGGCGCAAAAAAGGAACCAGAGCCAAACGCAACATTCGCTGAACATAAAACGCACAATCTCATCGCCACCGGCGCAGATAATGTCTGGATGGGCCGCGTAAAGCGCAACGCCGCCTCCGGCACCATCGGACCGGATGCATGAATTAATGCAAATGAGCAAGGGACGGCCTTTTTGGGGTCCAAAATTTTTGTTTTTGTGTACGATTGCGACCCGAAATGAAACCGACTGCCGTCGACGTCGACTGTCACTTTTTCCCAGCGGACCACGGTCACCTGGCGGAGACCGTGGGAGAAGGTGGTGACCCCCGGGGGGCGGGAAGCGCGAAGGCGAAAGGCGACACTGCGACGTCGCTGTCGAAATGGAAATGGAAAATATTTCCGCCGCAGCAGCACCACATTCGTTCGACGATTCCCGACGACGCCGTCTTCGAGAGTTCGGCGTGTTTGTCGGAGAAAATGAAATTTAAATATGCCTCGGGGTCGCTTGCTGGGGCTCCACTGCCTGGTTGGTTTTGCCGAGGCTGAGGCCCCCAAAACGGCGATGTGTTTGAAATTTAGAATTTTGAATTAAATTAACGGTGAGATTTATCGGAAACAGGTTAGATTTAATTATGTGCATTTTTTGCCAATCGATGCGCCTCGTGTTACGGCGCGATACCCAATTAGTTCATAGTCGGCGCATGGCTCGATCACCACCACGTTCCCATTAAGGCTTCAACCATTGATGACGCTAGGATTATGTTTCCCGAGTGTTCGTTGATTTCGATTAAAAAATTCCAACCTTAGATGACAGCGGGCTCCCGCGACGGTTTGGAGCAAGTTTGACATTTCCTCTCTTGTTTTTTTTTTGGGTTCCATACTTCGCTTTTCACTCATTCACAGTTCGGTAGCCCAAAACCACGAGTCACCACCCTTTCTTGGGGCGCCCGCGGTGGGGTTTCCATTTTCATCGAAACCAAACCGAACTGAATCCGTTCGGAAGCGTTTCCGGTTCACTCTCTAACGCAGCTTCCGGAAGGCCCGATCCTTCGGCAAACAAATATCCTTTTCACGGAAGGTAGCTTCGTGCAACTTTTTTGTGCAACTCGTCTTCTGGTGCCAGACAATCGGATCGCTAAGTGCCAGTGAATGATGTGCAGCAGCGCCACCGGGCGACGGGCCGGCGTTCGGGTCGCGAATCCCGGGAAGGAAAACCAAAGTGTGGAAAAAGTCCCCACAGGCTGTGTGGCCATTACACTCCGGCCGTGTGCCGCAATCGAGTACATTTGTCGATTCGCTTCGAACCGTTTGCTTGTTTTTCCGGTTTCCTCCCCACAAAAAGCCGACAAACTGACCGTTGCGGTGAGTGGACGAAAACAAAAAAATGGGGCCGCACGGAACAATGTGAGGCGCATCAAGACGGAAAACGGATCTCGGACCACAAACATGACATGAGTTCGAGTGACCAGAACTTTTTTTCCGGTGGCATCACACCATTTCCCGAAACGTCAAAAAACAATAGCAATTCGTTCGGCGAGGGGATCACAGCCCCCTGCGATGTGTGTCTTTGTGTTCGTGGTTTGCATTTGCACCACAAACACCGTGCGGTTCCGCGTCCCCACTAGGGGGCCTTCATTTGAATCATTTTCCGCTGGTTTTTCCTAGGCAAACGCCTCACGTATCGGGGTCGCTGGGACCGACGTCCCACAAACGGGTTTCTCACGGGTTAAGTTAACATGCCTGGTTTGCAGCCCGCATCGAAGGTACCGGAAGTCTTGCCAAAGGTTTTTCCAACTGTCATTCTTGGTGTACCGAAATGCCCACAGACGGGCAATGTCGCTGCCGTGCCTCTCGATTGACGGTCCGACCGTGGAAGTGGAGAACGATAAGAAGTGACTTTCAACCCACAACCACGGAAAGAACCTTCCCCTATGATCTCGACTGTTTCGTTTTTGAGCTGCTGAACGTCACAAAAGACTAACGCTAAAGCTGCACATCGAATCGAAGACGTATGTCGCGTACGATGCGATGCCTACTTTGACGCATCGCAGCGCGCATCCTCGTGGCCCCGCTCAAGGATCACCAAGGAAACCTACACGGTCTGATTGCATGTCGCGCACGGGTAGCGTTGCAAGTGACACCTGGCAGGGTCCAATGGATGGTCCCACAAAGCGGGGCTTTAAAAAGTGCATAAAAAAACCGCGACCACGAGCGCACACGAGGATACAGAGTTTCCACCAAACGACGGAACCAATTTATTTCACGTGCACGCACCCGGTTTCGATTATCACCGATCGTGTGGCCATTTGTTACCCTTATTTGGGTGTCAATCAGACGGGAGGCACACGGGGTTTTTTCGGTGACCACCGCGATGCTAGTTGAAAATCGATTAAACCCACCGTTAAATGTTGAGGAAGATGTTTGATGAAAATTCACCCGCTCGAGCGCAGGGAAATTATGCTATCTGGCGAACGAAAAAAAGGGAGAGGAAATTGCCAGTGTCCGGTCGGCGATGGTGCATAATGCTACAATTAATTCACGTGTCCAAAGCACACACAGCGGGCAGATACCGACGACGAGGACGACGTCGGTGTGATACCGTTTCGGAGGCAAACTTCCTTCCTTTTGCAGAAGGTGGGAAAAAAGCACACGAAACGGTCACCGAGCCCCAACCTGGGTACGTCACGAGCACGGGCACGGGTCCTTTTCACGGGCGGAAGCGAAAGAAAAAGAATCACAAGTGAACCGATCTGCCGCTCGGAGTGACAAAAACTTTAACCGAAATGACGAAGCCCTGCACAGGACACGGTGGTGGTCTCCGGGTGGTGGCTACCACCGGACAGCCGGGCGGGAAAGAAAAGTTTCTCTTTAAATTGGCTTTGGCTGGGGCCGGGTTTTCCGTTTTGTTTTCGATGCAGGGAGCGTCCGTAAAGCGAGAAAAAGGGTGTGTTCTTTGGGTGTGGAAAAGTTTGCTATCCTTTGGCCGCCGCCCCGCTCTGCAAGTGAACTCTCGCCACCCCGGGAGGGCGTATCCTTACTGCCCACTGCCGCTGCATCCGGGCCCCTGGGGCGGGGGTCCCGGTCGAATCGATTCTGAATGCCGCGCGTCGTACACCGAAATCGGTTTATAAGCGCGGAGCAGCAGCGAAGAAGGTAACTGGCTCCATGTTGTCATCGTCATCGGATGCTAGTTTCTTTTTTTTTTTTTTGCTGGTGTGGGACATAATTTTCTTTCCGCCACCCGGAGGCCAGGGACGACGGCACACAGTAAATTGAACAGAAACCACTGCCGCCACCGGGCGCGCGGTAGTTAATAAAGTTTGAAAGCAACTTTACGTGGTGAGTGAGTGGTTTTCGCTCGTAGCCCTCGCTAGCTGCTGTGGCCAGCGCGCGTGCAGCAGGACGATCAAGTGTTTTATGTTTTCCACCGCCGAAAGGCGATGAAGGCGAACAAATAGAAGCGAAGGACCGTATGGGCCGCTCCGTTGTTGCTGCTGCCCGTTCGTCGCTTGCAACCCATTCGAAACTAATGAAATTGTAACGATTTTTTTCCTTCGTTCGTTCGCTGGCCACAGGGACGAAATGAATATTTCACCGCAGCTTGTTTGCACTACAAACTATGGCCAACAAAAAAAAAGGTCCGGAGTCACAACACAATACGGTGCACGATGTGGTCGCGCGTCTCGCGAGATGATGTAACGAAGACGCGCTGCAATCCTCCGAACGTAATGCCGACGGTCTCCGAATTGAATTTAAGCTGCGAGCTGCCGTTTTAATGGCCGATTATGTGGCTAGTGATACCGGAGTAACATGTTTTCTAGAGTGCGAGTGGCTAAGGTAACAAAGAGGGGTACCCCACAAATGATGCCAACAAAAATCTTGCAACGCTGAAGACACTTCAAAAAGACACACATCTCAATCCACCACCCTACAGTGTGTGCGATTAGGTCATTCGGACGGAAGCAAACAACCGGACCCGGGCGGGGGCAACATACCATCGTGACATTCCATGCGAACCCGCATAACCGGCACACTGGCCACTGTCGGTACCTGCGCTCGACGGACGACGGCGGCTACGCACAATCACGAGGACCGACATCACTTCATCTTACGGCCAGGCCCGATGGCTAAAATTCCACACTTGATTGTGTCATCGCCGGTTATCCGTGTCCGGCCCCGGTCGGCCCCGGTCGGTCAATATTTGCCGAACCGTAATTGTGGGATGTCAAACAAATCGGGGACCGGCTAATCACCGTGGCGATCGAAATCGGAGAATGTCAATGTTTTTGCGATCGACCGGAATTCCGAGCAGCGCTTGTATGGCGCTTCCCGAGTGAGTGATCAGAACGGAACAGAAACATTGCCGACATCTTCTCCACAATTCATTCTGTGGGCGCGACGGTCGGTTCAAGTCGCGAACTTGCCGTGGTTTGATCTTGATTAATCGTTCCATCAATTCCGCCCATCTTAAAGCTCATATCGCTGACTGGTTGGAGTAATCGTTCAGCACAACCTCCAGCTTCCTAGGTCAATGAATCCTTCCATTACGTTCGTCCGGAATTTTCTCCGAAGCTTTCGGAACCGAAACACCCATCTTAAACGCAAAACTGTCACACGAATTCGGTGTGTCTCTCGGGATTACCGAAGCGACAGATGTAATTTAAAAGTATGATACCTTACAGACAGGAAGCGACGTAGCTCGGTGTGTCCTTGCCGAGGGCCGTTTGCTTTCGCTTTTATTCGCCCGCCGAAAAAGCATTGACTGATGATTTCATCACGGAATAGGCCACGTCCACTGGCGCCGGAGCAGGACTGTCACTTTCCATCAAACTTTTGCGAACCGCAGCATGATAGGAAAGGAACCGAAATTTGACTGAATAAATTAAGCACACCCGGCCCGCAACCGACGATGATACGGATCGATTAAAATCCAGCGAGGAATCTTTCTCCACGCTGCGTTTTGGTGTCGGTTTGTCACCGGCCAGCAAACGAAGCCGACGACGAAAGGACGACGTGATGTGTCCTTCCCGTGTCGGTTGCCAACAATTTCGGGGTTTCCTGGCCGGCCGGCCAGCCTGCTGATGCCGCAAACGGAATCGTTGGCCCGGGCAGAGAAGATTCAATATTGACTGACCACCGGGATGGTCGGGTGAGGTGAGCTGCCTTTTCCGTTCGGATGGTTTAATAAAATGGCCGAAATCGAACTTCTATTGAATGAAAGCTCGGGATTAGCAGGCAGAGCGGGGCAGAGCGGGTCCCGACCGGTTTTGAAAATTCAATCACAGCACAATTTTGAAACGACGCTGGCCGTCGGGAAAACCGATTGAATCGACCACAGCTGGTTGGATCCGGAGCAGTCCTTTTTTTTGTTACTTTAATGTAATTTTGATTCTACAAGACACACACGTCGAGCCGGGTCTAACAAAGGGTAGTTTATTTATTAGTTTCCAAACGAAGGATGTAGATACGTTTAGTTGACGAAGGCTGCATTGTTCATCAATCAAGGTCATTCTTACACGGTTTTGTAAGAAATATTATAATTGGACGAGCGAGCGAAGGACGAGGATAGAACTCTGGTTAACTCCGGCTCTGGCTTTCTTACAAGACGCCCGGCTGCAGTTGGCTGCAGTTTCGTTCCACGCCATTTAATAAAAATGAAACAATGTCTCGGGCACGGCGCTCGTAATCGCTCCAATCAGTATTCATGTACCACCGACGCAAGCCAATGCTTGTTGTTGCATTGCATGACTTTGAGGAATGGTCCGGTATGAAAAATGCACAAAGTGCAATCCATAAAAACGAGAATACTAATAACAAACATGTGAACCGCACACACAGAGCCAGGGCGTCTGCAAAGAACTCGGGCTGCTCGGGCGGTTCTCGGTAAGAAATTAAATGAAGATGAATGGGTCGACTGTCGTAACTGCGAGACACTGCAGCGGTAAGCTCACGTTTCTTACCAACGATCCTGGTTCGTTGCAACCTGCGTTACTTCCGGTTCGGTCTCGGCCTCTAACAAACGCACACTCCGAGCGTGTACCGAGGGACTTGATAGGTCGTCTTCTGTCGTGCCAAAAAAAAGTCATCAAAAGAAAGCCCCAGCCCCAGGGCTTATCTTCCGTGTCGGAGAGGAACGGACCGAGGAACAATCAGACCGTTGGCAGATAATTTGCAAACTGATGGAATTTGAAATTCGGTGCATTGACCAACATGAATTAGTAAATCACGGAACGGACGCTAGAGGGCCGGAGAAAAAAAGCAACACCAACCGGAAGTCAGAAACAGGCCAGACTCCCCCCTTTGGGGTGATAAATGTTCGCCCATTATGTTTATCTTTTGCATGGCCCTTTCGAAGCCCTGGTACGTCGGGCCGGGTTGGGCAGATTTAAACTCGAAACATCGTCGCCGTCGGACGTCTGTGTCGTATGAACGTCTCCGGAGCAATGTTGCTGAGTACGGAGACGACGATGTGAGTGGAATAAATTTCTTGCAAGGACTGACCACAGTCCAACTTTGTCATGCTTGTTACTGTCGGGCCGGCCATGGAGCCGGAAAAATTCGAAATGACAATGCCGGCTGCCGGCCACGCGCAGGAATCGGGTTTTCGATTATTTACCGAGAGGGACACCACACTCACTCGGCCTGTGCGACGTCCGGTGAAATATTAAACCATATAATCTGCATCCCCCGGCATCCCCGATGCACTGAGCGTTGTCCGGAATCCAATAAGCGATGAAGCGAGCCCGGCCAATATGTCATGCTTGAAGTGGCGGCGACAGTCCTTAAACAACAGTGGGGGTCCGGCCGTAGGGGAATCGAACCGAAACCGCAACCGACCGATTTTTGATTGGCCCGAACGCATATTAAATGTTGCGCCAATCACCCGCCACCACCGCCGCCGGAGATTCGAATCGAATTTGTTTGCGACGTTCCTGTCGGCGGCCCCCGGCGGCCGACGGGCGTTTAGGATTTTTTTCGCCACAGTTTTATGCTGCCCGGTGCACGGTGCATAAATCACACTCACTCTGACGCGCGCGCGCCGGCGTCGGGCTATGTTTTTTTTTTTTTGGCGCAATGATAGCGCAACCCGCATGTCCCTTTTGACTCCTGGCGTTTGTGGCGTTCGTCGCGCGCGCTTTTTAAACCGTCTGTCACACGCATTCCGCTTCCTTGACTGTCTGTGTCGCAATGTGAACCCGGAGCACTCGACAGTTTTCCCATTTTGGCCCGCCACTGGTTGTTTTTTGGACGTTGTTTTGAAGTCTTTCACATTTTCCCACTTTTCATCCCGCTTTAAGTAGTCGCGCTTCCATCGCTTCGAATGTCATTACGGGTGCAACTCCGGTGCTCTGGTGGTGCTTTATTGATTTCACGGTGGTCATGTCACCGAGCGGCCGAGTGTTTTGTGTTGAGACTTTGGGGGGAAATTAAAAAATACTGCACAAAAACCGGCGCGCCCTGCGTTTCATTGATGTCCGGCTCGCTCGAGACCGCTCGAGTTCCGCGGGGTGCGTTATGCCTTTGCCGGGGCTCCTTTCATCCATTCACATTTTGCCAAATCCCGACCCGAAGGGGTGGGAAAACAAAACCCGTCCGGGAGCGCCGTGCGCCGCGAATGACAAATCGCTGCATGGTCCATAGTTTATGCCCATCGTCGTTTTTTTCTTTCCCGTCTCCCGTCGCTGGCCCGGATTAGGAGGACGATCCGGTGCCAGAAAATGGGCGACAACCGAGGCGGAATCGTAATGCATTCATCGTCTGGCGACCACTCCGTTCTCTCCGTTGTGCCAGTCCCTCTCTCTCTCTCTCTCTCCCGGTTTGTGGGGACCCTCAGAGTTCGTGATTCGTGCATCCTGTGGCCCCCACCCCGGTAGTCCTTGACACACACAGGCGATGCCGACAAAGTCTCGTGTGTGGGACACACTTTCCTTTTCACAAAAAAGACCCCCGGAAGTGGCGCAGAGAGAGAGAGAGAGCGAGAGGGAGAGGCAAAGCAAAGGACGATGCCGTCACGGTGCTGCGGGTGCTGCTGGATTCTAATTAAATTTCGGTGCGCTATGGGGCGCAGCGCAAAAAAGGCGGTTCTTGGCATTAATTAATTTTTAAGATCATAATAAATTTACCGTTCACCCAAACCGAACGACCCCGAGAGAGAGAGAGCGAGACAGAGAGAGATAGAACGGAAGACAGAGATAGCGCGGAATGGGACCGATCCGGACCGGGGAGACATCGGGGAAAATAATGATGCTGATGACGCTGCCGATGCCGTGGGCAGGGCGGACGCCGGGTCGACCGGACGTGGTGGTGGAGTAAGGACGAATTATGCTTGGGCCCTCCGCCGCCGAATTCCCGGATGGCTTTTGACGGAAAAACGCGCCCCCACATGCGTGGTCGTTCATCTCGAGCAGCCCCGAGACACTTCCTTTCGCCGCAGGATATCGCCGGGGGGAGGCCCCCTTTAAGTGAAGGACTTGGTGAGGCCCGTCTGGAGGCCATAGAATTATACCATTACAGCGGCCCACTAAGCCCCGGCTGGAGCTGGTGGATGGAGTAGATAATGGTATTATTAACACCATGCGGCAAACTAATGGACCCGCGCGTAATGTATACACCGGGACGCCCGTGTATGTGTGCGTTCTGGCCGGAAAATAACGGAAAAGCCAGAACGATGGGTGGCCACACTCCACGTGTGCAGCGTGGCAGCGTACACCTGAGCACCACGCGGTGGACCAGCTTCTACGCAACGAGCTTACGACGCCCCGATCCTGGGCAAAGTGTCGGCGAACCGGTGTTGTTGTGGCCGGCGGTGGCCGCGACACACCCACCCACACGGCACGGCGCGTCGAGTTTTTCCGAGTCCTATTTTTCATCCGCCTGTTTGTTTCGTCTTTATCGTAACGATGGCGCCGTCTCGACGTCATCCGGTGTTTGAAAGTCTCGACTCGTTGCAGCATACACAGGACCCTGGCGAGTACAGGACCAGCAGGATACCGACGACGAGGACGGTGGGTGGTTCCGCCCCCACCACCCAGCATGCACTTTGTAGCAAACTGCAAAACACGTCCCGGCGCGTGGAAAAGTCTCGCCGGGTGGCAATAAAAACGACTCATAATTTAAGGGGGTTCTTAAAAAATTTGCATCACCACTTGGGACTTTTGATGGATGTAGGGCGCCGGAGCATCGCTCCATCGTCCATTTTTATGTTCCCGCTCTGGACAAAAAACCCCGGTGCGAGTGACCACAGTGCGCGGCGCAAGGTGTTATCATTCCGAGCAAACAAAACGCTATCCCGGAAAATTCATAAAATCCTAGACCAATCATGGGCGGTAGTGGTGTGGTCTTATGAGGCACGAAATTTCGGTCCCATTCTCGGTTGAAGTGGGCCACAAATAAAAGTAAACCATTCCGCCGTTCCCTTATCACCGGCTAACGGGAGGGGGGAAAAATGGGCCAAACACGAGCAAATCATCTCTCAGCAACGATGCGTGGCGACGGCGTCCTGGGCGTCGGCAAATGTAGCATCACTAACGAACCCCGTCGGCGGTACTAGGGCGGAACTTTTTACGACCGAGGAACTCGCGCAAGTTGACTTCTGAAGGTTGTACCGAAATTGAATAAAATGTGGCAATATGGCACACCGTCCGTCCGGACTGTGGAAGGACACTATTTGCAAATTCTGGTGCCAGCGCGCAGCAAAAACTGGCCCACTTGCCGCTGGCTCCTGGGTGTGGTACTGCCGTTGACAAATGGCCATCCATTTCGCGACGTGGCACGACGAAGCGCGTCCGTTACAACTAATATCCTAGCCCGGGTGTTAATGCCCGGAGCCGGGCAATCATTTAGCAGCTCGACGCTTGATGGATGCAAATGACAGACGCAGACAACTTCTTCCCGATTGTTCCGACACCGGGCGGCGGCATCAGGCGATCAGGAAGTCAATGTCCTCTCGCCGGGGATGCTTCAAGATCAGCGTCGCTGGGCGTGTTGCATAACTTCCGGACAAGCTGCCGGGACTCGAGCTTGTAGATTATTGCCACCGTCAAGCATCATTTACTTCTATTCCGGGGAGTGCATATCATCCGCACTTCTTGGCGGATGGCGATTCTCTCACGGCTTTCGGGTTTTTTTTCGTTTTTATTCCACCACCATAAAGCTCTCCGCTGGGGCTCCGCTTGACATTTATTGCCGGGTGTGACGGTCGTGATCCGGAGTCCTGGCGGCCTTCGGCGTGCCGTGGACGCGGACCTCTCGAACGCTGCTTAACATAAGAATAATGATAATGATGAGCCAGATGTACGCCCGTTTTTGTGGGTCCTCTCGAAGCTGGCTCTTTTTCTTTCGCCCACGGGGATGGGGACTTCGGGGACCAAAGTTTCTACGGAGCACACACGGAACCGGTCCCCAGATGGCGACAGCGTACATTAATTTGTCGTTCCCAATTTGTGTGTCCCGAAAGTGCAGCCCGCGTTCGAGATGGGAAAATAAAGCAAGAATTGGGTTCGTCTTCTTTTTTTGCGCTTCCTGCGCACATCATTCAACGCCGTTGGCTGGCGCTGGTTGGTGGCGAACCAATCGGCAGCCCTCCTCAGCCAGCCTGCCGATCCACCAGCCCCTTCGAGGTCTCTAATCCCCGGCCGATCGGTCGGTGAGAAATTGATTCATTTTACGCCGCATGAGCATATGCAGCCACACTGTATCTGCTGCTGCAGGATGCGCGATGGCCACCACCCAGCTCTCTCTATCTCTCTCTCTGGTGGGACGGAAGAGGTACTTATGGTTCACCATTCAGTGCTACTTTGCATTCTTCGCTGCCACTTTTCCCGACGGCCTCAGGGGAACGCGAAGAATAAAGTGTATTCTCAAGACGGCGGCGAAAGAAAGGCGAACGTCCTTAGAGCTGCCGTATTCGTTTTCCGTGCGGCGGAAGACGGAAGTGCTATGCGGCCGAATCCCACCCATGCTGCGCTTGGTGGTAGTTGAGGGCAACTATTTTTCCGTGGTTCCATTAAACTGTCTCAAGATTTCATCCTTCCGTTCTGCGCTACCAAAAGCTATTTGTGTGTGGCACTATCTCTCTTCTTTTAAAGCTTTTTGCGCCCCCTTGGAGATGATCTTATGGCCGTTCCTGTTTTAGTTTCAGCTTTTTTCAGCGCGCTTCAACTAAATTTCCCTTTTTCCGCATGAAAAGCATATACGGTGGGATCCGGTGGAGGCGCCAGCTGGGAACGGCACCCTTTGGGACGCGGGAATGTGTCTTTGTAGTCCTTTAAGGAAGAGAGTTCTCTGGTCGTTTTTTTGCCGCCTCCCCACATCGTGCTCGATAACACTTCTGGCAACATTTCTGGTGGCGTTTCTTCTGGTTCGGCTTCCCGGCCGTGCCCGTGCTTGTTGTGACCCATTAAAAGTCCCGAGTCCGATCCGGAGTCGGAGCGTCAGGAAGAATGTCCGGAAAATGGACTGCTTGAACCAGCCACCAGCGTCCACCGGGCGTGCGTTGCTGAAGGAAGCAGTGGCCAAAGCAGGCGCATTCAATGGCACAACTCCCGTTGGCGTAGCAGAAAATGGCGATGCTCGAATGAAAGGCGCTCTGCTGGCCAGCCGGACGGCTGAATGTACTGTGAAATTTTAATGATGTTTGTGTTGATAAATATTTTCTATAAATCCTGCATAAAAAGGCGAAACACCGCCGGGCACGGTCCACCGGCTGCTACTTCCCGGTTTCGGATCGGAAGCCACGAGGACCTCTAAACGTCCCTTCGATGTGTGTGCGGCCCGTTTGCGGAAGCACTATCTATGTTTAAACGGCTTCAACCGGGACAGACAGCGGAATTTGTCCTGTCAAGCGACCCACCGGAAAACGGGAGCCTCCTTTACGGGTTGCGGTCAAGCGAGACTGACACGTGAGCGTTTCGGGGCGGCCACATTCTTGGTGATGGAATTTTCCGGGCAAAAGATAATTTATCTTTCATGCGGCCGAAAGTAAGACAAATGAATTCGGGAACAAGACACTGGTTGAGGCCCGAAATAATCCTTTTCCTTCCCCGAGGTTGATTAATGGGCGTAAAACTCACGCATGGCCGCGTGGAGTGTTGGTCATCACCCCGGCGTGCGTTCTTTGGCTGATCCCAAATCCAGCAAGTGCCGGTCCGATTTCTAATCAGTTTCGCTGCCACAGCCTTTGCGATAATCCGTCGGAACGATTGCCAGCCATAAAGTGCCAGTTGCTGCCGGGCCGGACAATCTGGCCAATCAACCGTAAAACGGTGGAACTATCGTCGCCCGTTTTCATTGGAACCTGTTGTACGTAACGCTAATTAGGTTCCATCCCTCGGCCGGTCCCGCTGGAAGCCGGAGCCATCATCGTGGACTTGGAGGGAAGAAAGCTCCGTTAGAACCCGTTGCTCCAGATTCGTCGGCCTGGCGCTAGTTAATGGTGCAGCAACACGCATGAGGAGTGCAAACCTGCCACCACGCTCATCCCGGGTGCAGGTGTTGCGTGTTCTTGGCTGCGGCATTCCACGTGCTGCTGGTGGTGCTCCAGAAATAGCCACGCTAGAACCCGCTCGGCGGGCATCGGATTTTCTTGCTTTTCACTCCATTAATTCCGCTGTCGTGTCGTGTCGTGTGCTGTGAGCCGTTGCGATAAACATTTCAAAACATTTCGCACCACCACCGGGACCGGGTATTGGGTGCCGGGATTTACCACCGGACCGTTAGAGCTGCTGCCGTTTGCTTCTGGTTTAAAATTCTAACCCACGCCCCGCGCATCGCCGGCTAATAAATATGATTTGTGAGCTAATCAGGGAACGCAGGGAGCCCGGTTCAGGATGGGTAGGATGGCCGATCGCTGTGGGTCGACGGTGCGTGGAGAATGTTCGCTTATCAGTGAAGTAACCGATCGACCCAACTAGCAGGACCGTGGCAAAACACGCGTAACAAGCCGAACGTGGCAGAGAGAGACAGGGAGAGATGGGGAGAGAGAGAGATGATCCCGTTACGTTTGCAGTCGCACGGTATCGTCGGGTCCATACTGTCGTGCATGGCTTCTTGCCAGACGTGGAACGACACGGAATGGCTGGACGGGCAGTAGTTTTCCCGGACGTGTTGGAAAATCGCATGATTTACAAGGTTTCTGTTTTGAGAGACAGAGAGAGAGATATACAGAGAGAGAGTGCAAGGTACAGTTGGCTGGCTCTAGGATGTGGAAATGCATTACTAACCCCGCGGTGACTGATGAGTTGCCGCGTGATGTACGACGTCTTTATTTTACGACGGGATGATCAAACTGACGAATGGCGGGCTTCCAGCAATTCACGGGACAGCACAAAATATCGGGGGGGTTATTTCAAGCTATTCGCTCACTTGCGCAGGAACCGTTACTGTCAAGTGACAGCTTTGTTCAGTCCCGTCCAAAGGGCTCTATGATTCGTCACAACGATGGCTGACTGCCAAATTGTTGCTCTGAACAAACTGAAACCCTTTTTTAAATTTCATTTTTGTTTCCATTTATAGAAAGGGCTATTACTTTTGGATGAGGTACATTTAACGTCATTTTTTTTTTGTTCAAGTGACTTTCAGTCAGGTTCTCAATCAATAGTGCCCAATTCACTATTCACTTCTATAGAACCTATCTTAATCATGCTAATAGGACCCCGTATTGTGTCCGGTAAGCATCTTCACATAACGTTGCGCCATAACGGCTTCTCATCAACATTTTGACGGAGCTTCTCCCCTTTTTTTACCGGAAAGAAAATGACTCACATCAATCAGCACGTCACAGCCAGCCGCATAAGGATCGCTGGCTGGCTGGCTGGCTGGAACGCCTTTTTGATCGCTCGCTGATTACTCCTAATAGGCTCTATTCTCGCGATCGTCGGGCCACTTTTTTCGACATTCAGCTTTTACAATCCCTGCCCATGCTGTAACACCCCACGGCGGGGGTCGCTTTATCATCTGTTGATCCTCCGGGCTCTAGACACGGGCTGTCCCGGAAACCGGGACACCGGTCCCGGGGTGTCTGGTTTCTAAACCTGAGTTACATCATCCCCTATCACGGCTCATCCCGAACCGGTTTCGAAGTGGCTTCCCGGCGTGGGGAAAGCGTAACGAGCGCGCTCCAGATGGAAGAACAGGTTTCGGACCCCCCGGACCGGGTCTTCATTTCTCCGGACGTCCGAGGCCGTGTTGGCCTTCCCGCGCGGGATGTCTCCCATCGTAACACCAGCACCACTCTAACGCTCGTAATAGCTCGTCATCCCCCCTCCCGGTTGGGGTGATGGAAATGCTGCCGCAACATACCGCTGCTGTGGCCGGCTTGACTTTCGGTCCAACGCGCCATCGTCTGGCGATGTCTGGCCGGGTTGTGCCGTTTCCCCGTTACGGTGATTTCTGTCGGTGGCCATAAATTTTCCTCCCGATTGGAATCATCGTCCACAGGGTCCAGGGCTTGTCTATCGGCGAGGTCCCCCCCCCAAAGTGGGTCAGTAGTTGCATGCTGGCCCCAGCAGGGCACTCAGCAGGGCCAACCAGTTCCAGTTCCGGGGTGCGCGCGCGTTCCAGAAGAGCGAGGCTTAGAACAAGTTTATCCAGAATCCGGTCACAAACGGGAAATCGCAAACGGGTGCTGCATTTTCCAGGCCGCTCACAAATCGAAGCTAGTCGAGTAACGAACGGCCGGGGCTTTAGGAAGGCCGCAATTGCCCGGACAAGTCTCGGCACTTGCTCGTTTGCATATATTTTAATGCGTAATCCTCCGGATTGGGGGGGATTGAGAAGTCCGGACCAATCGGAGCGGAGCGGATTGGATGCGACGGTGGAAAGTTGGTTGCATTTTTCAGTGATCTGTCCTCCCGGGAGTGCTGCACAAATTGGGCCCACTCACGCCGTAAGCCAGAGCCAGTCCTAGTTCACCTGGATCCGGACGGCCCGGAGTGGGCCGGATTCCGTTACCGTTAGGCCGTTGCGGTAGGTCATCGCATTCAATCTGCTTGTTCTGGGCGGCCCACACAATCCACTGCTTGAAAGGAGTCGGAAAATGTAGATCAACGCACGGGGTTAACAGAACGTGATTGATGAGTGCGTTACCCTCGGCCATAAAGGTCAGAGTTTTTTTTTTTCGTTAGGTTCGGGAGGTTGTGCCAAACAATCATTACGTAAACAATAAAAAATAACCCAAACCATGCCGCCACAGCATAAAGCGTGAATAGCAGCAGCAGCAGGACTAACGGTCGGTCCGTGACCTTATTTTAAATTTACACATCTTCACGCCGTGGAACCCTTTTGGCCGGCACTTAATAAGGTTCACCGGCGCCGGATTCGGGTTCACCTGATTGGCGGCCACATCTGGTGATCTTTGCCTGCCTGCCGAGGGCCTTCATTGAAAGCATAAAGAACATTGAGCGCAACCCCCCCAAAAAGAAAAAAATCGAGGCCCCGTATCGAAACATCAAGTGCACACCGGTTTCGGCGGAGGCCATACGGTGGCCAATCGGCGCTCGTCTTTGTGAGAAAGGGAACGGAACGCAACCGGTATCGGCCCGACGGCACGGGACGCGTCGATGAGGGACTGTAAATGTAGGTTAACAGGTACAAATCGCCCCGAGGGCAGCGAGCGTGCTTGTTGTCGATGTTTCTTTTTTTTATGCTGGCGAATGCCTCCGCCATGTTGGAGGTTACAGGTTGTTGGATTCTTCTTCCTAACCTCCCGCCGGTGAATTGTTAAAATTAAACCAACCTGCCGTTCAGCCGAGCGTGCGCGCTCTGCACTGGACCGCACGTTGATAAATGGAAAGTAAATACACCGGGTGGCCACTTTTTTTTGGGGTTGCCGATTTGCCGACACAAAATAAGGCCGCTAGGAGCCTAATGAATGGAGGCCTGGGTTTAATTAAAACTTCCCGAAGCCACCGGGGTCTGTTGGGGGGCGAGGGAAAAGCATAAAACCTGAAACCTCTTGGCGGTGTAAATTGACACCGCTCACACGTGGCGGTGGCGGCCGGCCGGATCGTCGATTAGTTGATGATGTGGCGTCACTCATCGAGCGCCCGCCATGTATCATCTCGCTCGTGCGTATCCTTGGCAGCAGGCGGTATCCTTCGTGTGTAGGCGTGTATCGGAACGCCGGTGCCGCCGCCGCCGGAGAGTGGAAAAAATAATTCATCATTAAATATGTACGCCAGCTACTCATTCATTCATCATTCCGCTTCCGCTCAGTGACGTCGCCAGTCCCCTTGCGCCGCCGGGGTCCTGGGCCTGTGGCCCAATTATCCTGTCATATCCATTTCACCTTCTCGTGCACGCTGACGGGCGGTCGGCTTCTCTGCCGCTTGGCCGGGCTCGAGCTTTGGCGTTTCGCACGTTTTCGGAGGATATAGAGGCGTCCTGCACGTATGGAGAATTTTTTATCACCACCACCCATCACCCAATTGTTTCGGGCTCGTGTCCAGACCAGCGGATTGGGCCCTTCGGGGTCGTTCCGTGGTGGCGAAGCGAAGGATGCTTCCTCCGCTTGTTTGTCGTTAATAATTCATTCGCATTTTATTGCCTGTCCTGCTCTCTCTCTCTCTCTCTTTAGCTCTCGCTCCGAGTGCGGTAGATTATGTTTCGTGCGTGCCCCAGCTGTTTGTCCGGTCCGGTGTCTGCTGCTCCTTGGCCGGACAACGGGCACCGGCCACTTGACCGGCAGAGACCGAGCAAACTAAAGCTAAGAAAACCGCGGAAAACCCTCGTAAAGCTCTCTCTCCCTGTGCAAAGTCGGCTGAGTCGCGTGAAGTGGAAAATTACCCTTAACCGGACTGGTCATCTCTTAGTGTTTGGTGCGATTCGGATGTCGATTAGACGGATTAGCATCTTCTCGAGTGTCGAGGATGTTTTAAGAAATCTGCTTAAGAATCATTCGTTACAGCCGTTACGAAGTAGACGGCGATGGCCTTTCAGAGATGGTCTCTCGAGAATGGAGAGAGACAGATAGAGAGAGTGAAGCGCTCAGACAGCGGGGCAACCGTGACCTTAATGTCGTGTGAAAAGCTCGCAGCCCCCCCCTAATTACTCTCTCCCCCATCGAACAAGGTCACGTCGCGATCGCTATGGGCCTCGAGAGCCCCACGACCCAATCATCATCTCGTAGGGCGATCTGTCTGATCCAGTCGAGATCCGATCGTCCGTCGCAATCTATTTGGGACACTTTGGTACGCTACCCACCGCCATTGTTTCGTGTCCTCTCCCCCAGTGGCCCCGACCCATCCGAGGGAGGTTCATCGTGGTGGTGCCCCCGAAAGCGCACACCCCGTGCAGTTGTCCGGACACCGCCGTGCAATCGGAGCCGATATTTGGGTTATAGAAAATTATAATTGCAGATCGTTTCTTCACTTGCCTCGATTCGCTCGAGTCGTCTCGGAGCTCTGCTCTCTTGTCTTGTGGTTGGGGGGGACAGGCTGTAATTATCTCTAATTGAGGAACCCGACCGAAGGGGTGAGCCGCGCACGCACTCACGGGGAGAGCGCGCTATGGGAAAATGGTGACGCGAGCCGCGAAAAGTTCCGAATTTCACGCCACCATCGGATGGACGGAACCGGTTCGATGTGTGCCACTTGTTTTACCGTTCGCTCTCTCTCTCTCTCTCCTTCTGTGGTCCTCTTGACCAAAAACTCCTTCACCTTTCTGGATCGATAGTAATCTTTCGGGCAACATAACATCATCATAATCAGCCGCCTACCGGGGCGTGATTTTGTGTTTTTTTCCTCTCACCCACTTGAGGGGTTGAACCCTCGACCCCGGTGGTGCCAACGACCACTCGCCGCCCGGTCAAGTTCAACAACTTCGCCCACGGTTTCGGTGGCGCCAATATCGATGATTACCGGGAGGACCATGTCGACACCGTGGGAGAGGGGAGCCCAAAATTACGCCAAGCTTCGCACGTAACCGTGTGGGGCATCATCCTCACGCCAATGTCATTGCCGAGGACCGCGCTGAGGTGCGGCGTCACGCTGCTTAACGAACTGCCCCCCCGTGCGTGCGTGAGTGCGTGCTCTTCCTCTCAGCTCTCACCCATCGTTGGCACCCCGTGATGGCCAAAACGTGCACTCACATCTGCAGAGAGAGAGAGAGAGAAAACGAACAAATAATTGGATTAATAATTATGATGTTAATTTATCGTCATTTGATGACTCGAGCGAAGCCGCGGGCAAGGGCACGGCAAATTACATGTCCATAAGTCGTTCATTTCGATTACGATCGAATTGTAATCGATGATAATGATCTAATCTTCGTGAAAATTAGGGTTCCCCCGCAATCCCGGCCGAGCACACGCAGATAACGGGACGAGGTCAGTGTTGTGCTAACAACCGTGCTGGGACACCGCCTCGTCAATGGATCGAATGATAATCGAGTTTTTATAGCTTCGGTTGGGATGGGATGTTTGTCACTTTTAACCTCCCCACCCGAGGTTTATGGTAGCCGCCCCCCCAACTCGGTCACACGCGCTCTATGAAAAATTCATGAAGTCCGATGTTTGTATCATTTAATTATGTTGGAATACGGGAACAAGAAGTTGCGTGGAAATCGATTCTAATTTGTCGTTTTCTTCATCCCTTCATTTTGATAGCGTGTTGTTGGGAAAACTTGGGGCCTTAGAAAGGGCCTAGGATTTTTGCGATTTTTCAGGATCAGTGTGAGGGATGATTTGTGAAGCAATAATGATTCTTGAAGATGGAATAGGACAGCGACTCATTGAAAATAGCAATATTTCAACATTTCTGCCGTGATTCGCATACGCCAAACAAACTTTCAGCTGATGTTGGCCCACTGCCTGGCAGAAATAGTCAACAAAAAATTTAATATTGAAATGTCACAAAACCAACTGAACTCAGCATGCCAAGGTTTCTCTGGTTGCTCGCATTCCATTCGACATTTCGAGTGAGGCTGGCGAGAAGGCTCTGATCGTAAAGTACTTGATGAGACTCAACTCACAATCACATCAGTGAGATGCGTGAGAATATCTATCTCACTCTGACTTACAGCTCGTTGGCTAACATTTTGACAGCCTGTTACATATTTTCATTTCCCTCATTTGCAGTGTAATAAAGTTACTTCCTACAGGTTTCCTTTAAGTTATTGGTACCCTTTATAGCTGGTGCTCCTAGATGGTTTGGTTCTATCGATATTTTCTTGAACGAAACTCGAGCCCAACTCTGAAACACGTGCAAGTTGCCCTCTCTCTCTCGTGTGGCCCGAGAGCCACAAGTTTCTGATTATTATCTTTTCCGAGCAGCATTCGTATTCCCATAAGAAACGTGATTTAAATAAGCTTCATTTAGTGCACATGTCACACACATAGCCCAACGAGACCGCTTCCGGCACAATAACAATAAACACCCGAGCTGTGCGGGACAAAAGTTTTCTAATGAATAAATATCATCGGGATGTGAAGTAACAGTCGTTCTGGGCGAGCGAGAACCGAGCGAGTCGGTGGTGCTGGTGGTGTGGATGCATTCGGAATTAGAAACAGTTTTTGTGTTTTCGTAACCGATTTCCCAGCGCCCCTAATCCTTCTCCTGTGCCCTGCCTGCCCTGGATGGTTGGGCGATGGAGTGCCCTTCCCGTCCGTGTGGTTCCGGTTCCGTTCCGAATCTCGCCGATGTCGTTGGAAGTGAGCGGGTGGAAAAAAGCTCAAGAAAACCCAGATTCCGCCTCCGGCTTCGTGGGCCACTGAAGAGGGCTCGGAACACTCACAACGTCGGAACAAATATTTACAAATCGAAATTGATAGTGGCGCACCACGCTGCAGCACCACCATCATCACACCGGCTCAGCGGGTTTCGACGGCCACAGTGTTCCGTGTACGCAATAAAACCGGCGGGTGGCGGTCCTGGGGCTGGGGCCCGAAACCTTTTATGGTGGCGAGACGGTGGCCACCATTGTTGGCGGGCCGCGATGGATCTTCGAGACTGACTGCCACCAGCACCTGCCCCGGCTGCCTAGCTTCTCGGAAGGCGAAGGCGATTTTATCCAGCGCTTCCGGTTGGTGCGTTAGAACCGTGGCCACCATTCAACCACCACAAACGCCACTAGCCGGTTGGCTGGCTGGCTGGCTGGCTGGCAATTGTTGTTGTTTGTATGCTAAATATTTGAGAGTGTCACCGTTGTCTGGTGGCTGGCTCCAAGGCTCTGGCCCACCTCGGGGAATCAGTTGGGCTCTCCGCGCTTCGTTGTTACTATAATTTCCCAACCACCACCACCCCATCTTGGAATCGTCGTCCTCATGAACTCCGGAGGACCCACCGCCAGCCAGCAGCGAGCGAGCGAGTGAAATGAAGGTAAACATTAGGCGCTGCCGTGTGTACTTTGCCCGTGCTCTCGTTGCCGCCGCCGGGTTTGCGTAGCAGATTGCGCCCGCCCGGTGTATGCGTGTTCCAAGAACCTGATTCTTCTAGGGCAAGGTAAAGCGGATAACAAGCGAGCGAGCGAGCGAGCGAGGTGGATCCTGGGCATGACCCTTACCACCAAGGCGATGGCGATGATGATGACGGGTGACTTTAAAGCGCGTCACGGCGTGGAAAAAATCTATGTATGCTAATGTTATTTATGGCACCCGGTCCCACGTGCGACAAGGTTGGGTTGGGCGGAAGGTGGAACTTTAAAGGCACAACCTTTTTGGCAGTAATACGTTCAAGGATTAGACGCACCAAATTTATGCAGATTATGATTGTTTTCGCGGATGCCACTTGCGGTGCCGCATAGAAAAATTTGTTTTCCCAATGTACCGCCCCGTAATCCTTGACACCCGGCAGTGGTCCTCTTCTCGCTAATAGAACTTAACGTGGTGTCACATTCTGAAGTTGATTATAACGTGCGTCTGCTGGAGGAACTCTGTTAGCGTACTTTTTACCGGGCAAAGTTGGCGGTTGTCCTGCCGGCCATCGTCCATCATGGCAATAATTTATTTCTCAAGTGTTATTATCTTTAATCCTGTGTCGCACTCAAGCGCCACACAAAGCGGTTATCGTTGCAGCTCCCAGCTGGTGGAACGCTTTGTCCACTCTGTGCGCAGGACATTCCCGGGCTGCGGTGTCCGGTGTGTCATTTAACGTTTTATGTTTTTTACCCCGTTGTCCGGCCCGCTTAACACAACGGTCGGCCACTTTGGTGGCCCGCGCCCGCCGAGTCGAGATTCATCTTCATTTATTTTAATTATCCACCCCTTTTGTAACTCGGCGCACAGGACATCCGGACTTCCGCGTGGACTTGGGTGACGGCGGTGACAGGCGGCAAACAATTGGCCGAATCTATTTCCGTTTTATGTCCCGGCTTCCCCGGCTCGTTCCGGATTCGTTCGTTGTTCGCCTTTCGTGTGTCCCTGAACGGGCCGAGTGTGTCAGTTGCCATGCGGAACCAGAAGAAATAATCTAATAAACTTATCCATTATGATGGTGCCCCGGCTTCGTGGTGACGGTGAAAGACGTCATCGTGCAGTAGCCATCACCGTTGGCAATCATCTAGTAGGCTCACGACTGGATGACTGGATGAGAGCCTACACCTGAGCAAGGACACTGCACTCGCTCGCCGTTCAACAGTGTTCGGTGCAGATTGCCCTTCTGGTTTTTTTCTTCAACCGGGGAGGTTTTATTTATTTTTGGAGGACTGTCCCTGAGCCGTCTAGCTGCTGGTCCGTCGGTCTGTCGGTCTGTCGGTCTGTCGGTCTGTCGGGTGTCGCTAAAACTAATCGAATTAATTAACCATGGCAAGCTGGCCGACGTTCCATGTGGACGCGCGTAGTAGGCCTTGCTGTTGGTGCTAGTGAAATCGCATCGTCTCGACAGTGTCAAGACTCCTCAACACTGGAGCCCAACCCGAAAATGGAGGAATCCGGCCAACGCGCGACAGAGAGAGAGAGAGCGAGTGAGTCTGTGAGGGGGCGTGAGTGAGAGATAGAAAGATTTAATTACCATACAATTACATTCCCATTAGGCTAATGAAGAGAAATTGGATCCTGCTTTTGTGGTTCGACGACGAACGGTACGGACGTCACATACGCCCCGGGAACCGAGCTGGTGGGCTCAGCTCTTCCGATCGCGGGAGTTGACAATGGCCGTCCACCGAAAGGTACATCCGTTAAATCGTAAATAACGGCCATAGGTCTTAATCTTGGCCCGAGGCGAGGAAGCGAGATCAAATGTCCGGCACCCGCGCGGAAGTAGAATTTTTCCATTTTGCCCACCACCCAGCCTACCCAGTCGTGGCCCCCCCTTTTGGCGGCATGACTTGCACAGTTTCTTCGGCGAAAGAGTCTTCGGCGCCACCGCCTCCGGACGATGATGGCGGCGGCGGCTGAGCTAAGCACTCTCGAACCGTGGACATATATTTTCACTAAACGACACCACATTCCGGCCTTTCACACGCTAAGTGCCGGAGCCGAGCGGGGACCACCCCCCGCCCACCATAATCCCCCCGGCGCCGTAAGGAAGCCGAAAAGCGTGAGATATTTCACGCCCCGGCGCATTCGTTCCCACTTCCGGCCACGGTCGTCGTCCGCTGGCTGGGCTCGGACCAGAGCCATAGAATAGGCGTAATTAATTTCGAAAATTAATTCTTTCGTAGCTTATTTACCGCTTGCCACGAGTCTGAGGTCTTTCCCCGGTCCGTGGTGTGCATTACACGGCCGCCTTAGAATTTAGGAGTTCTTGGTCCGTGGCCGGATATTGGCAGCGTCACCGATGAGACCGCCCTGCAACAAATTGGCCTTTCCGCGCTTTCGGGCACACGTCGTCTTCGGCTCAAGCAGTTGACGGCCGCCGAGTTCTCAGTGTAAAGTCACCCGATCACATCAGAACGTCACGATGGACGAACCGAGGCCAACATAAAGGGAAGTTTTGTGCGGCAGAAATAAATTCCGTTCCGTTGCCCAATTTATGGACTGCCCGGTGGGGGGTGTCCCATATGCCGCTACCGTTCCTGCACTTGTTGGCCAAGCGGCCGGAAGTTGCCATACGGTGTCGTGTGCCCACCGCCGGAATGTTAACTGTAATTAAAGTTCTTCGCCAGCGCTCCGCTCCGCTCGATTCTCACGTACGCCTCACGACGTCCGGTCCGGGCGGTTACACCCGGATGTGCCGTGCCCTGGACCGGTTGCTTTCTTGTTTTTTTTTAATGTTATAATTCAATCCACCGTTCCGTGTTGGGTAGAACGGGGCTGGCTTGAAGGGATCCTTAGCCGGTGCAGTGCATTATGCCCGCTCGGGGTCCCGAATGTGCCCTCGCGACAATGTGTTGCATTGTACTGCACGACGGCTCGACTTCCGGTTTCCGGTGTTCGTTTCGGGCGACAAGATGGCGACCAACCCGCGGCCACGTGCCGTGCCTTTTTTGGGGGTGACTCAGGGGGGGGAGACAACATTTTAATTGTCCCGGCTTCCGGTCATGTGTCGGCGTCCCCGTGTGTCCGTTTTCGGGGCCGCCATTCTGGTGGCAAATGGATTGTTAAATTAAATTTCAGAAGGGTATGCGGTGACCGGAATCAAGTAAAGGTCGCGCCCCCCAGACTGTTGTACTTTACGTATTTAAAGTATTTTCTTTCGAATGTTTCGACATCTCTCCGCCTCACTGCTGCGCTGCTCTCTGGCCCTCCGATTCGGGTGGCCATGGAGTGCTAACATCCTAGTTTCCCGATTGGGATCCCACTGGTGGGCTTCATACCGAAGATAATTAGAAAGTGCTTTCGCACCGCAGCCACCCAAGGATTATGGGGTGTGTTGTCTGGGCACACAGAATGCCGTGTCGTCTGTGGCCCCCGTGACCAGTGTGTTCCAATAAGTTCCGTTTGCATACCGCAAAATCCTTCCCGGCCCTCCCCCCGCGGTCTCAGCGGGCGGTGTTAATTCCCGCCGTGCTGCACCGTGACGACCACAGAGCCTGCCGGGACATATTTACCGTCCTGCAGCAGCAGCCCGGAATGGCCCGGAGTGTGCATCGCTATCCGATTCAGATGAACTGCCCACACCGTGTCCTTTTCGGTGGCGAGCAAAAATGGTTTAAACCGTCGGACTGGAGGTCCTGCGAGGTCCCGAACTGCCCGAACGGTGGTCCCGGTGTCTATTATCACATCTCGAGCCCCGGGCGCCAAGATGGGTCTGTTGGGATGGTTGCAAACAAACCGGTTTGATGTTACGATGTGCTCCTATAGTGTCACCCAGAGCGTACCTTCACAGTGTCCAGCCGGTGTGCTGATGACCCCCCGGAACACTCGACGGAACGAAATTTGATGAGCAGTCCCGGAGCCGGGTGGGGACTCTTGATGCTTCTCAAAACACACAGAGACGATAGGACCGGATGCCGGTTAAGCTAACGGTTGGTTCGGTGCTCGAAATGGAATCGTAATAATGTCAATATTTCATCGTGACCGTGACGATGGCAGGACACGGTCCCGGGCGACGGAAAACAGGGCCAAAAAACCAAAATGTCGGCCCGGCCCGGCTGGGTGGATAATGGACGTGTATGGACGCCCCGCCCCCCTACGGGTACGTGGACACTGTTTGCAATTTTGGTCGTTGCATCACACACGAAAGGACTAATGCCCGGTACTACCAATCGTACGCACCATTTTTCGTCAGTTCTTCCAGTCAAACAGGCAAATGGCAGCCGAACCAAATTGTTGCACAATTTCGAATGGCAGGCTTCCGATTCTAGTCTGTCGACAACCGGAATGGCCGGATGTTGAAAAGCCCCCCTTCGTCGGGATCCCGGGTCGTCACCGGGGGCCCAGCAGCAGATGGAATTATTTATGACACCCAGAACCACGAAAGGGTCACCACCGTGCATGGACACAGCGGCCAACCGAGAGGCCCGTGATAACAAGGCGATAATAACCCAAACAAACATCTCACCCAAAAACCACACCATCAACCCCCGAGGGGCGGCGACGGCTGGTTCCTGGTTACGACAGGATGTTAACTATGTGTGCGTGACGTGACGGTTGCTGTGCGCCAGAATGATCACGCTGCGGGCCTTTCACACCGAATGGGGTTGAGTTTAAATTTATTTTACCTTTTCCTGAATCGGGTGCCTAATGGCCGGTGGTTGTAGCTTTCAACCATCAATTGCTTTGATTTTTATTCCTTTTACTTTTAATGGTTATTGCTTAAGCATTTAATGTGAATTTCGAATAACACACTCCGGCGCATAGTGAGAAGATCAATCTCACTATGAAGCCCTCATTCTCACTGCTCGCTCACGGTTCGCTCCGGAAGGCATCAACTGGTTGCGAAACAAAAGCAAACCCCCCAAATAAAGGGTGGTAAACACGGGGCAAATGGACCTAAACAAAAGAATGCTTTTGTTTCGCGTTCCCCAATTCCGTTTTCGACGTTTTTTTTGTTTGCCGACCCCAAACACACTCACGCATGATCACGCTACCTCACAAACAGGACGCGTCAAACCAAAAAGTCATCGTAGCAGGCCCCGGGTGCTAATAGACGAAATGAGGGTTCGATGAAATATATTTCACGACAACAAAAGTGTCACCCAAAAGTGGGGCCCCACATCCTTCTGTTTGGCTTCCTCTTGTCCTCCTCGCCATTAGGATGGGCCAGGGCCACCCAGAGGACGGGGCAACCCATATTAACACTAACCACCGTGGACGGTGCTCCGTTCCGGAACGGATTGAAGATAAGCGAGAGACGAACGAAAGGGCTCATAAACCGAGTGTTGGTGAGCCCACCGGAAATTGGGGGCACTTCTGGACCGAAGGATGGAAAGGAATGTGGACGTAGGTCGTAGGCGACGCTCTCTCTCGGAAGATGTCCAACTCAAGATATGGGGCATCAACAACAACAATAATAACGGAACCGAATCCTTCCCAAAATACGCACTTCCGGAGACGGATCCGGAGTGGAGCGGAGTGGTGGTGGTGTGACGTACTTGTAGTGCCATCTGTAAGACCCGACCGCTTCCGCAACCGCAACACACCACGTCCTCCGACGTCACTCGGAGGTCGTCCTCAAGCGCCGAGCGTTATTTGCGGTTTTCGCAAGCATCAGCGCCCTCCAACACTTGACATGCATAATGTCGGTGCTTGTTGCCCAACCCCAACGCGCGGGCGGGGTGGGGGACTAGTTTATAGACCTACAGGCAAGAGGCAAAGAAACAATACCCACGTCGGGGCTGGTCCGTCCGTGGCTAGGCGCAACGGCCCCCGGGGGAGGATAAAAAGGAAGCCCTCAACAACCGATTGAGTGGGCCCGATTGTCGTGCCCGGGGATCCTTTTTTGCCGGCCACCGATTGTCGCGCACCCATACGTCAAACTGGCTCCTGGCTCTCAGCAGGGACACGGAATACACGCTCTTTGACCACGTTTCGAGGGGTTGGCCCGAGTGTGGCCCGAGTTTGTTCCTTTCTTTGGGGAGGCCAACTCGTCGCTTTCTTTTTCGTTCGCCGAGTGCCGGCTGCTCCGTACGTGCCGGAGCCGGAGCCGTTCGCTAACTAACCGACTAACCCACACTCCGTACGGGGAATCTCATGAGATTAAAATCAGCCTGCCTCATCAGCATCATCATCCTCCTACTCCTCATCATCATTTGTCTCGTCGGGCTCGTCGTCGTCGTCGTCGTTTTTCGTTCCGTTCTTCCGTTCGCCACCGGAAAGAGGTTACTTTCGGGCGGCCGCTCGACCTATCATGCGCCTAACGCCATTATTACTTTATGAGTGAGACACCCCAAAGACACCCCTGATGAAGAGTAATGTGCCACTGCCGAGGCCACACTTTCGCCACTAGCCGTGTGTGATCGATAGTGCGCTCGACAGTCCGACGCCTGATTGTGGTGGATTGTGGTGAATTTATTAGGTTTCAATTTCCACGGCGCTCCCTCGAATAATAGTATTAAAAACCCCTTTCTTTCTGTTGGCGGTGCACGTGATCAGCAAATTGGAGCCACTGGAAGACCTATCCTTAAAGAGATCATTACGCTCAATCATTCTTATCGGCGTGGTAAGCTCTCTCCGGGGCTCTTCGAAGCACCCGGGCTGAGACCGCCACGCCACAATTTATAATCGCTTGAACTCCCGGGGAATGAGCCGCTCGCCATAATGAGCGGTAACTATTTGGCAATCGCACCACCACAGCCAGTGTCCGTCTGGAAAAGGAGCGGTTCGCTAAGCTCATTATCCTTCGGAGCCGATTAATCGGGAAACCACCGACCGATTGGCACCGGATGGTACCGTTCTTTCGCCCAAAAAGGGCACCGCGAGGCAGAATACGGCGACGGTGGCCGGTCTTGAAGGCCCACCGGCCCACGTTTTATGGCTTTCTTCGAAGTTCGCGCATTTGCATTTCCGTTCGCGGGTGTGTTCCGGTCGGTTCCCGCTATGTGTGCCGTGTGCATATCCGTCATCATCCGCCCCGTAACGGGACGGGATTTATTCCAACCACAGCACACCATGCCGGCCATTTGAGGATTTACCGCTAGCCGACGACGACGACGACCGCCACATCAATTCGCAGCCAATCAATCGGTCAACGGCAGACGCGAAAAGTTGCCTCCCGAAATTGATCGCCCGAAATGGTCCTTGAAAAAGGAACGCAGGAACGGAACTTATCGGCAAGTTCGGTGGTGACCGGAAGTGGGCCGAAGACGGAAGGTGATTTGTTGGCACGGTTTCCGCGTGCGGTCACGTTGATTGATAAGGGTTCGTGGATTTGATTAATTGTATAATTACTTCGACCGCCGACGACGACGGCGCCAGCGGCGAGGTCAATCAAATGAAGCCCCCCCGGGGGCGGGCTCTCGCCGCAAACAAGTTTCGAGGATGTTTTCGTCTTCTATTTTGGTCGGTTTTCTGGTGGCCCAGCAAAAGGTGATCGAGTTGGAAAAGTGCAAATTGGGACATAAGACGATGCGAACGGTGCGAACGGTACGTTCGGTGCGGTATTAGTGAGGTTAGGGACCTCGCTTAATACATGGTTTCACAAGTGACGAGTCTGAAAGTTATAAAAATATTTTATAATTTAAAACAAGCATTTTTTAGCAAACGATTTAATTAGTAACAAACAATGATTGTAGAGCACTGAAAGAGTACTTTTTGCATACGTGGGAATGATTGATTCACGGAAGGAATCGTTTCACGTGAAAATTTCAACATCCTTTTGTCATTTATGAATCTGGATCCTTTTGTCATGTCGTCTTGTTAATTTTGTCATCGTTTTATTTTGACAGACGATCTGACAGTAAGATCTTACAATATACTTCCTCTTAGTGGTTGAAAGAATGTTGCTTCAAACATGTTGTCACCAATTTTGTCTTCCTTTTTATCGAAAAAAGGTTTTAATTGACGACTACTTAACATTCCAACTCAACCAAATCCCTACTTGCTTCAAATATTGGTGATGGTTTTTTAAAAGAGTTGTTGGCCGCGCAGGATCTTTTCACATTCCCTTCCCGTAGCCGCGGACTTGTTAGCTCGATGAAACGGAAACGGATTGTGCGGCACACAGGAAGGCCCCGAATCTCGCCCGGGTCCCGAAAAAGAAAACGAAGCCAAAATCCGCCCAAGGCCCGTGAAGAAATCAACCAAAGCCGTATCGGCTTGCCGCGCACGATTCGCGTGCATTTTTCTCGCGCGGAAAATATGTGGCCGCACGGTGAGAAAAAGGGGGAAAAAAGGGAACAAACGAAAAAAAAAAAAAATTGGGGGACCAAAACACAAAATCTCCGAACCGCAAAAAAGATGCGCCGCCGTCGTCTTGTGTCGTGGTGCGGAAAGATGAAAAAAACCATTAAACATGTTTTCGTATCCCGTATGGCCGTCGCCAGCCATTAGCAGGTCCAGGGCGTCACCCGGTGGCGGCGGATGATTTTCGAACCATTAAAATCCACCCTCCCGGGACGTGACGGGACGTTGCGGGTGCGGGTGCGGGTTCCCCATAAATCTCGTCCAAATTTGCTTGGATGGGTTGAGCCTAAGGCCTCTCGTTGGTGGCAAAAGAAAAAAAAAAACCCCGAATGAACTGGAGGAAAATAATCGCAGACGATGATGTGTCCCGATTTCACACTTTCCGCTACGCCCGGAAACCCACCGTTCCGCCGTGCTCCTTCTTTCGCCGCGCTTTCGTGCCCCGCCGCCGCCTAAACCCGATCCCGTGCCACGGACCGGACGTCCGGAGCTTATCGTTTCGGTTTCGCCCGGTTTTGGAAACTTTTATAGTTCGGTAAATAAAACAATCATTTCAAACACTGCGACCGCACGTCGCACGGCCATAGTTTGCCGGTGACGTCACGTCACGGAACTCCCATCAGCGGGTGGAGCGGGGCGGGGTCAACGAGCTGCAGTTCAACTCGGTTTCGATTCAAATACTTTTGCATTTGGGAAATTGTTTTCCACCGGCCCGACCCGGTGTGGCCCCCCCGACGATCGGCGTCTCGGTGTGCGAAACTTTGGCTTTGCGGGATTCGTTCATGTTTATTCAAAAGTGTCCACCAGCGGAGGCAGCGGGCCGGCCGGACAGAATTGTCGGTCAAAGGTCAGACAGTGTCGCAGCAGCACCGGCAGTGCATTGCAGTCCTTGTTCGCTTTCGCCGGGTGTTGTCGGCGAGGTCCTTAGCGCTGCTCGAGTCCGAGTCCGGCTGCTCACCTGCTGCGACGAGTTTGGCAAGTCACAGGTCACACTCACGAACAGGGACCAGGACCTTCCGGTTTTCGGGACAAACTTGGACACCGGTCCCGGTACACAATCACCGGGCGGGCACCACCGGGTAATGGAATTATGTTAAACTTCTCCCCAATCGCAGGCCCGCATAAAGCCGCCACCAAGTGTCGGCCGGTCGGGAAGTAGAGTTTCTTCGGGGAATGCCGGGTTTTTTTTTGTTTCTTCGTGGCATTCGAGAATTCCTCTTTCCTGGCCTTCCCGAAAACTTGTGCAACGCTCCGGGACTTCGCGCGTTGATTCCGGGATTCCTCGTGGTTCCCTGCTTCTTGCTGCCACTCAATCAAAGAATGGAACTTTGGTGCTCGCCGTGCGCGAAAGTCCACTGTGTCGCCTGCTGGCAGTCCTCTGGCCCTAGTCTGCGTCCACCAAGATTATAGTTCCGGGAGGACTCCCCAGAAAGGGCGACAACTTTTGCAGCCGTCGGTGCGTTTTTGGTGGACCGGAAAAAGAAAAGCAGCAATTTCCCACCCGAGCCACCCCGGGAGGGCAGTAGTTAATCCTCCGGTGCTACCGCCCGGGCCGGCCAAATTATACAATCAATTGTTGGAAATGGTGCGGTTCGGAGTTTCGCGAACTAAGACGCCATCAACGCCATGCGCCGCCGTCGTGCGTTTGATGCTTGCTGAGCGCTTTCGGCGCTTTGTGGCCTGGGGCGCGGCGTGGATGCGGGTTCTTTTTGTGATTCATGAAAAGTTACCTAATTGTTGAATTTATAATAAACGCTTTTTACCACAAAAACCCATTCAAAGCGCGTGACGCCGTGACGCCAAAGTAAACGCCTGCCGCATTGAAGGGGTAAACATACTACGGGGGCCAAAAAATAACGGGAGCCTGTGGCAGCCTTCGATTATCGTCGTGACGTGCATCGCGACTTTCCTCCAACTTACCAGGAAAGAATACTATTTTAGTTTGAGGCGTGTTCATCAAAAAAGACCAGATTTGTGAAAATACAATTCTTGGTTCAACTCCTTCATGATGTTTTTGCATGAGATTTTCGTGATATTTTCTTGGGCATATCGACACAAACTAGATCCAGATCGATGCGCGATTTTACAGTCAATAATTGAGAAAAAACCGAAACGAAGATTGTCTAAAAGGCTATTCCTAAATAGAATTTTTCGGATCGTTTCGCAAAATGGGAACAAATATAGACATAAATGTTTAGCCAGGCTTATAGGTTATAGGCAAGTTCCCAATATTGTTTGGTCACTGTAGTAACGTTGGTAAAACAATCAAAGTGCCCTTTGGAAAAAGGTCCATTGAAAGTTTGACATACGTTTAAATGTTGACGGTTTTACCTAACGCACAAAGAATGGCGCCAAAATTAATGAGGCCACAAAAATATGGAGTGAAAAAACTTGGTGAAATGTACCGTTTTCCACACGGAGCTTTTCCCTCACTACTGCGTGAGAGACAGTGCATTACCATGTGCTGTCGGTTCGGGAAAATGTCGGACCACACCAGACCAACCAGTGCAGAGTGAGTATCTTCCTCCCCAAACCGATTACCTTGCGATGCGGGAACGCCGGAATGCCGACCCACAAATCAAATCGGGAGCCTGCGGGCCACGCATTGAGCACATTGATCCATTTCGAAGCATATGTATTTTTGTTATTACCCACAAACCGCCTTAAAACACCCCAAAAACAAAACCGCGACCTGGCGCAGCCTCAACACCATACGGACGATGCTAACAAACAGCGGATCAGGCACTCGACTCACGAGCGGTCCCGTTTTCTCTGCTGAAGCAGAATGCAGCAATTCGAAAGGAAAACCCACCTGGGCCGCGGCCGATGCCATTCGTCTATTGTTTTCCCCTTGGGCGACCTAATCAGCACGCTCGATGGGGGGGGTTCGATGGTAATTAAATCAATCGCCGTGCCGGAATTTCACACCTCCTCGCGTGGGCCGTAATTTTCCCGTGCAGTTTTCCGCGCGTGCATTCGATTCGATGAAAGCCAGCGAACCAACGAACAAGAAAGTATTTAACCAATCCCAAACCGGGCCCGTACTTAGAGCCCCACTAGAAACAAAGCGCTGATTTGTTGCACTTAGGCCCCCCGACCAGAGACCGACAGGTGAAGGTTGCCCAATGAGCCCTTGCCGAGCCTCCGCCGGATCGATAAATGAAAATACGCAAAAGTGCTGCTCATCCCCGAGCCTTCGGATTGATAATGGGGCCCTCCAGTGTCCGGTCCGGTTGTGCGGGAGAGTGTGAGAATGAAGCCACACGGTCGCGGAGTCCGGGAGACTTGCGATGCGATAAGCGACGAACGCGCCGGGCGCCGATGTAACTTCTCACCAGCACCGCGCCTCGTGGAAAGGCCTTCCCATCTTTGGGGCCATTTAAACATCACGGAGATGAACGGTATATTTTTTCTCCGCCCGTTTTTTTTTGTTCAGTTCCATGCGGCGTTTGGTGCGCATTCGATCGGATCGAATGGTTTCTATTTTTCCGAACGCCATCGGCCGTTCGTTGTGCGCCTCTTTTTTTGCTGGTTGCTGCCGCTGTCTTCCTTTTTTATTTCCCTCACTTTTCGGAACAAACGGGGTATCGACTGATTGCGTGTGGATAGTTTTGTTTCTTTTATGGGATGCCACTTTCGTGTGCCACGTGAGCATGTATGCGTGTGTGTGGAGGGTGTAGTGTTTCGTGTTCCCCCGTCTGTTACGATACGCAACACTAAACCTTCGACCGCCGGTCGATGGGCGGCCCATTTGGCCACTTATCTTTATTTTCCTCCCAAACAAAAGCGGCGGGGCCCACAGGAAAAGCTTCCAGGCCGCTTTCTGGCCGCCGGCCGGCCGGCCGGCCAAAGAAGTCTACCGGGCGGAGGTACCGTTGGTTTGCTTTCTTGGCAGATTAGGCGGAAAGTGGGATGCTTCTTTTCACACATTGGCTGGCGGGTTCTTGGAATCACCGATCGATCCGATCGGTCCGACGATTAGCAAGGGGCCGCTCGGTGGTGCCATCCCTTCTCAGCCCTTTTGTTAGAACCAAATAGGGTTAATCGAGTCGTAATGAGATGCCCCGAACGCCACGATGCTGCGGATTATGTTGCCGCGTCGCGGTCAGCGGTCTTTGTCGCGGTCGCATCCGGTTGGTTTTTTTGGGCGAGAAAATCCACTTTTGGCACTTCTTTTCCCCGCTTTTCTTGACCGCGCTGACCCTAATCGGCTAAACGGTGTTGGTTGCTGAGAGATCTCGGCCTGTGCCGCACCGCACTTTAAAGAGGCGCAGGCATGGAAATGTGTTAATGGTCTTACGCTTTCGCTGCCCACCGGAATGTGGATCTGGCTCAAACGGCGCCCGTGATTATGATCGCACACACGAGCTCTGCACACGATCACGTTCGCGGCTCTGCGTCACGCTACGATCTCTCGCACGAGTTTTGATGCAACTCCGCGGCTTTGCAGTGAAAGTACCGCGCGTTGGTTTCGGTTGCACAAATATGCTCGAGTTGCGTGAGTTTCGGCAGGAATCCGATCCCTTTTGCTGCCGGCTCCGAAAGCTCTCCGAGCGCGATTCGTGGCATCGACACGTGACACGCGGCGCCACGCGTTGTTGCTTCACGCACGAAGACCGCAGGCAGGAATTTCAATAAGGTAGAACACGGTACACATTGTTAGCATATTAATTTTGTAACTTTCGCATCCCGGGGGGGGACCCTTCTCTCGGGATGGCGTGCAGGTCACATATTTCTTCGCTTCGGCTTCCCAATCACTCCTCGGCCGAGTTCTTCCATCTCAGCGTGTCAACGGCGGACAGGACAATCGGTGTGTTGTTGTCACCATCGCACACCTTTACCGCCCGGTACCGCGGACCGAGGATGGAATACAGATGACCGTTAATTTATCTTCCATCCAGAACCGTCAACGGTTGCGTTGCGCTGCGGTCACCGTCGTTTCTCTTATTAACATTATCCCCGGCACATTACACATATCGCGGCAGTGTGGGCAGGGGCAATGGCGGTCCCGAAGAAGGCGGCCATTTCGAAAGCCAGATTGTGGCTGACCCAGAAACCCGGGGCGACACGTTCACGAGCGCGGCAGTGCGATTAGAATCACTGGAGGGGAGGCCTCCGGAGCGTGTCCTCAGCATGTCCGAGAAGCATACACGCTGGCTGGCCACTTGCATCTCACTCGCTCCGGCCAGAATGTCAATGCCAATGCCGAAGGAACGGGTTCCTGGGGCCCCCGAGTCCGTTACTTAATTTATGAGGGCCTCAATTATAAAATAATCGACCCACCCCGTTTAGGGTCCACTCCCCGGGCTGGCTGGGGTGCTGTGTGGAGGTGAACCGCATTTCGCTTAGCACCCGCTTCCGCCATTACGATGACACTCCGGCCGGTCGGTCGGCTGATGTCACCATCGGCGTGTGGCATTTTTTTTTTTTGCGCACCTTTAACTGGCGATGGTGAAAGAAGTGACAGCTCACCACCGAGCAACATCTAGTAACCGTTGACTAGTAACCGGTTCACCGGTCTGCCGGCAAGCAGACTTCTTCATCTCCATGGCAATAAACCGATACCCGCATAGGAGGAGCCCTATGATGACCGTTAATCGCTTGTTCTATTTTCGTCCTTGCGAAGAAACCACTAGTTTTGTGCCTTCGCGTCGGTTACGTTCTTCAACCACACATCTGACATTAGACAGACGCACCGCTGATTACAGTAGGCGTCATTCACTTTTATTTCTCGATTGGCTCCTGCGAACTTTCTCGGCGAGGCAGAACTTTCTTCGTACCATGACCATCTCTCCCTCTCTCTCTGGGGGGAATGTTTTTGCCAAATGTTCTCGGATGTGGGCGGGTGGCTCGGAAAATCCCACAGATGGAGGCAGACAGATGTTGGCCGGCGTCAGCAGCTCAATCGATAGCCGCAAGGTGAAAGAACCCGATCCGAAGCCGTTTCGGAAGGGCCGTCGAACAGATTCCGTTCCGGCGATTCCGATGGCTCGTTTCCATGCTCTCAGGAAACTCCAAACACACAGCGTAGGTAGCGACATGCAAAAATATTAATCAGAGTAGAATTGAGCTGCGTTCCGGAAAGTGCGCACCACACTTTTCAAACCCCTCTTTTTCGTTACGCCGCCTCGCTCGGCCCCCACACCCGGTCATTTTCCACCAAATTATGCTTTGTTTGTCAATAAATCATTTTCAGTTCGGTAAACATGACGCCCACATGATGAAATCACCGGCAACCACAAACTCGCAGGCACACACATCGAACGCAAACTCCAAAAAACTTCACTCTTGGTCGCGAGGGAGGGCACTTACGGCCACCCCCACCGGCCCGTCGGGCCACCCCCCTATCGACGCACGACGCACAAGGCGCAGACAGGGATTGATTTCGGTTCCACCATGTTAATTACTCTCGCGTTCGGGAACAACTTTCGGGCTTTGGCTTTTCGTGCACACCTTCGGTGGCGGGTGAACATTTGGTATAGCTAGCGGGGCCCCTCTTTGCTTAATCAATATTTATGTTTACCGCTTCAGCCCTGGCCTGAAGCTTTAATGCTCACCCAAAAGCCCCCCCCCCCCGTGGGGGTGTATGCACACACCTTCCATAAAAGAATTTCTTTTATTAACCATCATCATCATCGCCGTCATCGTCGTCATCGTCAGCATCTCAGTCAGTCCACGCGCGCGAGGGGAACTTTATCTCGCCAATTGTGCCTTCAGGTGGTGGTGCCCCCGAACGGCGGCGAAGGACGCATTCCTAGGAGACGACGCAGACGCTTTTCGGAAAGCTCATAAAAACCGTACGCTTCGCTGGCCAATTTCGCCTCACACGGCAATATCTCCACATCACGCACACAAGCGCGCGGACACGTGTGCGATTCCGTCGATGATTGATGGGTCGGGTGATAAAAAGTGGGAAAATGGGGTCGTCCCCAGGCCTACGCCGGCGCTGCCTCACCAACACACATCGGGCCCCCTCCTCCGTGTGTGCGGTTGAGTACGAAAATAGGTCGGATTTGTGGTGTGGTCGGGTTTCCACGGAAAAACGCGGCGCGAGTCTCCGCGGCCGCCGTCGGGAGAAAAGCCGTAACGCGTAATCGAGAAATGGTCCTCCGGAACGGTGGAAGGTTGGTTGGGTTTGGGGTTTGTGAGGATCCCGCGCCCGGAGCCCGGGCAAGCTGCATTCATTTTCCTTTCGCCGCGCCGGCCCGATGCTCATTTCGTGCAATTTCGTATGCGATTGAATATGCGATGCAAACCCATCAAAAAGGGGGGCCTAGGATCGATCGTGTGGGGATGGTGGGTGACAGCGCCCTCCTCGTGGGTTGCACGAAAAGCTCGTGGAAATTTGATACTTTGGGTCTGCTGCCCCAAAAATTTAGGACACTAAATCCTGTCTTTTGTTCTGTTGAATGAAATTGTTTTAATTTTGGAACACTATCGTATCTGGATTTCAGGAGTTCTGTGGAGCTGTGAGCGACTTTCCTATCGCTTCTTTAATGTTTTTAGTGAACTGAATGAACCTCTCCAAATAAGAAGTTTCCGAATGAAACTGAAAAATGTCCACGAATTTTTGACACCGCCCAATGCTCTATCGCCATACTCCGGAAGTAGTAAGCCCATCAATTCCCGGAAGTGAACCAAACGGTTCCAACGGTCCGGTGGGAAGCGTGTCCTCTCGCGGGTATTCGCTGTACCAGACACATAGGCACTTCAAACAACGAAACCCTTTCGATGATGACGAACGGTGCCCTAGCCGGAAGAGCAAGCTGGCCGCGTACCTTACTGTCTCCTTGCCTCACTGTGTTTTCCCAAGACATCCTTTCGGGAGCCTTAAGACACACGCGCGGGCACCCGGGCCACAGAAAGAGTTAAACAAACCTGATTTTTTCTTTGCTCATCTTCACCTGCCCAAAACCCCCGTTAGGCTCTCTCCGGTCACGCGTCCCCCGCGTCGGCTGCACAGGGTGTTCCAAAAGGATGGCACAGGAATGCTCGTTACGCTCCTCGCGAAACGGGCCGGTTTGCCGGGCACGGACCTTGCTTGTTGATTATTCTAGTGGAGATTGTTTGCCGGCCGGATTAGTTTCCACCGGCGGAATCCACGAGGGGGTCGGGAAGGCCGGTCCCGGTCCGGGCAGGAAGTGGAGGTAAATTGATTATTACGGTGCTGTCATGTTATCAGCCGTTCCTTCCACACCGTTACTGGCACCCGGGGACCGGGCAGCAAAACTGGTCTGGTCCGATCTTCTAGGTGGCCTCGGCGTCTGCCTCGGTGGGCTGCGCCGAGGATTCTTGATTTTCTTTTTCACTACACCGTGTTTCGCGGGACCAGATGGTTGGCGGTGGCGGCGGACCATGGCACGGACGGAGAAGAGCTCCACGATAGCAGTTCCGTTGCACGGTCCACGGTCGTGGTGACCGGCCGAGCGCGAAGAGATAGTCCGGTCGGAACAGAAGGCACCCAGCGGCCAAACAGACGCCCATCAACGGCGTGGATCCGTTGGATGATGAACTGGCTGAATCGACCACCGCCTCTGCGGGTGTGTTGCTCTCTTCACGCCCCAAAACCTTCGGTGTCTTCGCTGTCAAACCGGTCACCGAACTGGCCGAGCGGTACCAACTTGTGGTATTAACAATCTGGCACCCATCATTCGCGCTGCACTGAAATTAATGACAGCTCATCGACGAAGGGCCCTTAGGGCAACGGGGCGATGGCAAAAAACCTGGGCGACATCGATGTTAAATTAATGCAAAGCGAGCAAGCGAGTGGCTCGGGGTTCCGGTCCGCTAATTGGCAGATCATAGCGGCGGATGGCTTAATAAGGCAGATTGTTGGAATCGAACCCCGGTCGACTTATCGGATCGATCTCCGGAACATGGCAACATGTTCCCTGTGTGTCCTGGATGATAAATCACCGGCAGATTATGAGTTGCTCGTATGGGCTAATTATCTTGACGGGCGGGATAAGAAGAACAACCTTTAAAGCCCCCGACCATTAGGCCTTGAGATTGAGAGTCTTGTTCTTGTCTTCGCTCTGATTATCCAGAATGGTTGGGCCTTACAGTGCCTTACAGAAAGGGAGGAGCTGAGCGCGTTTCTGTCAGATTTTGCGGAAGCCATCGAAGTAGCCCAAGACAGTGCTTGTCAAAGTATTCGAATTTCTTAGCATGTTTTAATCGTGTGACGATCGTCACTCCGCGATCGATGGCGCGCATCTCGAGATGTGGCCGGCCCAACGGACGTCGGTGGACTATTTGGCAGAAATCCTTCGTAAATCCTGCGGACCCCAAAAATGTGTCCTCACTCTCATGAGTGGTCCGGGAGAGGATCGGACACTTGGTGTGGTTAGTGACTGCGCTTTCTCAGCCCGCTCCCTGGACATCCAGAGTCGGCGAGCAGGACTCTCGCGGACGCACTAAGTCAGGTCGGCGGTGCGGTGTGCTCTACGAACGGTCGGCACTGTACACAAAGTCGGCTCACAACACACAGTGTTGGTGAAAACTTTCTCCGATTTGGCCGATTTTCGAAAACAATTTCGAACCATAAATGGGTGGCTGCCCGGCCCCGGTATGAGGGTCGTAAAAAATCCGCTTAAATTAACCATTAATTGAAGATGGACACGTACACCTTACTGCTGCTGTTGCTGGACGCCGCTGGAACCGTAAATCACGGTCACGTCAATTTGCGCGCTGCTCGTCCCTCGTCGACCGCGCTGCTGTTGGTGATGCTGTTGGCGATGGTGGATGGTGGTGGCCCCGGACACTTGTTTTCCAATTTACGAACGCGTTAACCTTAATCACTTGTTTTATGTTATTGTAATTTGGGATCGCGATCGCGGACCCCAAATCTCGGGACCGACCAACTACGCAATAGCAGCCGCCTCACTGCTGATGCTGTGTCCCCGCACCCACCTGGTTACACCCCACTACGTGGCCAGCATTATCACCACGATTTACCACGCTGATTAGCTTCACTTAGAAACAATTCACGATCGCGGTCGCACGCGGGCTGTAAGTGTCACGAAATATTTACGCGTCGTCCCGAGAACCGATTCGTCGGCCGGGCTTGGTTTAAGGCGGACAGCGCGGGCGTCGAAGAAAAAATAAAAAAGGGGGCCAAAGAACTTTCACGGCGGGAGAAAGTTTCGGTCGCTGGCGCACGTTCTACGCGCCGCGAACGGAATCTAACGGTACTTGCGTTCGACGGATTATGCTAATGCTTGCGCTGGTGGCGCTGGTGATTCACGCACGCAATTTGCGGCCTTCTTCGGTCTTCAATGAATTGGCACGGCACACAGGCACTGGGCGACGTGTTCCACCAGACGCCGGGGAAACGTGTTCGATAACTTCAACCGGCCGCAGGCAACGAACGCGAGTCGCGAGTCAGCGGTGGTGGTCCCGTTGCGCGTTGTTCCCGTTCCCGCTTTCTTAGTACCCCGCACACACTGGCATTCACTGGCACAAACACATACACAAGCACGCGTGGCTGACTCCCGGGGTTCACGCTGTTGCTAGCTCATCAACCGTTCGCAGGTGACTGATTCGGACTGCGTGGATCGCGCGGCACAGGCCGTTCGCAGCATCTTGCGCGTCGATCACCCACCACTCACGACGCGATCGCGCGCGGGGTTGTGGGGGGTGGGGTGGGGTGTGGGCTCCGCGATCACTCAAAGCTTCGGGCACCGATCGTCGTCGTGCCGCGCGATCGTGCGTTGCTCCTTCATCGCACGACCGTCGAAAACCGCACTTTCGGCCGGCCGGAGTCACCGGTCACAGGAGTTAGGTGGTTTCGGCTGGGATTGCGGATGCGGCGGCCACGACTGTGTTGTGCCGGTGGCCCACAGGACGCAGGACTCTATACTCTATACGGTGCACGGCACACCGGTTCGGTCGGGTTTGGCTTCTCCCGGTCCCGGCTCTCTTTCGCGGAGAAGTGACGACGGACTGTTCTCGACCGTTCTCAGCGGGCGGCTTTTTGATCGGAAAAGCCGCGCTCGGAAAATCATATCTCGCGCTCGGGAAAGCTCGCGAGCCCGTCATTCCCGTCGGGTCACGGCATTTCTCTTTCGGGGAGCCTTCTCTCTCTCTCTCTCTCTCTCTCGCTCTCTGTTTACGCAAACCAGCTGCTGGGGGGCACTCACCGCACTGAGTTCTGTGGGGGGTTGCACTCAGCGCGAGCTTCGTGGTGAGAGCCCCACGCCCGAAGTCACCTAACTGTTCTTGCACTTTTCTCTCTCTGTCACGCTCGCTCTCTCTCTCTCTCTGTCTCGGCCTACTGTGGTATGTGGCGTGGCGATAGGGTGCTGATGGTGGTGACCCGCGTGCCACAGACTACTACCATGGCGAATGGGGTAAATATTGTTTTCTGCGAGGAAAAACTGTGGCAGCGGCTCGAAGGAAGAACTGGAGCACGCCGTCGTGCAGTTTTCCCTCCCTACGTTTTGTTGCATTTTCTTTGCCGTCCGTCGTCCGATCTACCGGTCCCTTTTTTGTGTCTCGTTCGGTGGACTCCGGACTGGGGTTTTTTTTGTTTGTTTCGCGTGTACTACAAACTACAATAATTACTATTGTTTTGAGCATTACCGACAATGCGTATCGCTAAAGTGTTAAGTCTTTCGTTTTTGCATGCTCCAGATGCGTTCAGTTCGCGCAACATTCGAGAGCATTTTCCTACTTTAAACTCCTCATTAAATCCCATCCCAAAAATGCGGTGCCTTTGGCCACCTTCGTTCCCGAAACAAGCAAGCGTTACCCACCGGAAATGCCAACCACCCATAGTGTGGTCTCTTTCTTACGGCTGACTCCGCTTCGGCCAACGTAACGGGTGTGGTGCCGTGCCATCATCGTCATCAGCCGACTCCGATGAACCCGCCTTACTCGCCTTACTCGAGCGAGTGAACCACAACAAACCACCTCGCCGTGTCGCGCTTCTGCCGGCCGTTCATCTCTCTGACCACTGCCTCGCTGCTTCCGGTCGCCACTGGGAATTGATTCCGGGGCTGGGGCGCGCCGTGGTGGGCCATAAATTTTTCATTAGAACATTAAATCACAAATTAATGAGGTCGAGTGCGGGGCCGTCATCGAGTGCGGGGCCGTCGAACTTTAATTTACAAATTCTGCGTCAGCAAAGTTCGATCGGAAAAGCCCCGGAGAAGCGGCATTAATCGCGTGGCGTGGCCCGAAAAATAAGACGAAGCAGAGATGTCACTTTCGGTGCCAAAGTTTCTGCGACCCCCCGGGCCGTGGAAAGGCAGAAGTCAACAGTGCTGCGAATCATTAATTACGTCGGGCACAGCGGCACGTGGCCAGGCCCTTCTTCCCGGGTGTTTGGGGTGCATTTTGTGCGAACCAGATAAACCGCGGATTGACACATATGTCAAATGCCATCGTAAATCGTTCACCACCACGGTGCCCTCGCCGACCCTCTGATTAATGGATCGTCCGGTGGCCCCGAATGTTTGTGCGGGGCGCCTTACGTAATGAACACCCAAACACTCAATTTACATGCCAAGCCAAGGCCAAGACGGAGCCAGGGGAAGAGCCCTCCCGCTGGTGTCCTTGGCCTTTGGCCCGGTGTGACGTCGGTTGGTTGGCGTTTTATTGGAGAAAATGATAAAATAAATTACTGTCGCGAAACGTGCGTGACACGGCGGTGCTCGAGCCTTGCTCCTGGCCCGGGGGTCGGCCCGAAAATTGTGCCATTCTTGCACAAAAGCGCGGAGCCCCATTCGGAGGCGGCTCCCCGGCGACCCGAACGGTCAATAAATCATTCACGTTCCATTAGTCAAGTAGGCTGTGTGTGTGCCGTGGTGACGAGCACGCACGAGTGTGTGGCAGGGAAGAAGATCACAGTAGCCGATGACGTCAAGGAACGCCGGGCCGAGCCGGACCGTGCCTCCTTTCGCCGCAGGCAACGTCACCGGGGAAAGCCGCCTATCCCGATGGTCCGCCTCTTCTGCGTTCTATCTGGCGATTACACTTCTTCCAGTCCGAGGCCGAAGGAAAGAACATAAAATTGCACTCGTCGTCGTCGTAGTCGTCGTGGCAGCCACGACGCAGCCTACTACTGGCTTTAAAGCCGCGAACGAACGGGCGGCACGGCACGGGCAAAGATAAACAAAATTAGTGCCGGAGTGCGGCCATTTCCATTTCCCATCACGTACTGCACCGGCCGGGGACGGGGGGACGAGCCCACGAAATCAGCAACAGTCGGTGTCGGTGTGGGGCCGGGCAGAACATTATGCTAATCTACCGGTTCGCGGGTATCTTCTACCGGTTCGGTGCCGCTGTTCCCATTGACAAGGGTTAGGGCGTACGCGCGAGGATGATTTCCGGCTGGGGCCGGCCCGAAAGGTAGGGAGAAAGAAAGAAGGGAACCCAGCGACATAAAAAAGAGGGAAGTCTAAACAGTCATGAGTGATGATTAGTGCGGACCAACGGAAACAAGGGAACCGGCTGCTGTCTGCTCGGAACATCATTTTAAATGTCCTCCCCCCCCGAACAAAAAGGGCGAATGCAGCTGATTAAGACTACTTTCCAGGCTTTCTTTTTGTGTGTTCTAATGGAAACTTTATGCTTTGCATCCGGTGGCCAGCGTGTAAGTGGTGCTATGCTCAAAAATTCCCTTTCTAGACCACAAACTTCGGTCTCAGAGGGGCCGACGCAGGATGGAAAACTTGCAGATGCGTGGCGCAATTGAAACCCAAACTTTTCGCGGGGCCTACAATCTGTCCCGTTCCGGGCGGCTTGTACTGCATCTGTGACGTTACATAGAACCCCACTCTCCTATCTCTCTCTGCCTGGGTTCCATCCGAAACTCCCGGGCTGCGATGTTCCGGGCGTCGTTTCGCCGTTGCTTATTGGATTTTAATTGACGCAGCTTACGGCGAAAAATTAAGACTGCCACAGGCTAGGGTGCCACACGGCCGGCCAGGGTGATGATGCCGACCGAGCGACCGACCGCAGCCAACCGACACCAGAGCCACCGGCAGGACGGACCAATGACGGAAGTGATTTGGTTGTGTTTGGTGTCGGAGGCAATGTCGTGCCAGCTGGCGCAAATGAACGCAACACCAACCGACCGACCGACCGACCGGCGGACGGATTGTGGTTACCACCCGGCCCGGTGAATTTCCCGGCTCGGCTCATTTGGGGCGTTTATGCGAAAAATTACGACGACAGTCCGCGTGGCATTCTCAACCATTACAACCAGCCGGAGGACCATCCGTCGGAGTCGGAGGCAACCACTTTCGCGGATGATGAATGGGACATTGGGAAGAATGTTTCAATCGCACGGCCACCGCCTCGAATCGCCCCTTCGTTGGATCGGCGTTTAATACACTCGAGGGGGTCCCCCGTTTTTCTTCATTTTTGCTTTCGCGCCTTTTCTAAGACGCTCTCATCCTAAACGCTGTCGCCATTTGGGAACAATTAATTCGTAATTAAAGTTCTTTTTTTTCTTCGTTCTGCGTATTTGAGACAGCGAAGGTTCTGAACAATAGAAAAATAGAACAACAAATATAAACAATTTTATGTTTTTCACGAAAGGTTAATTCATTTGATATTCGGAAAAGCCTTATAAACCTTTGCGATGAAGGCTTTTATTGGCCGAACCGAGCCTTAGACAGTTTACGATGAATTTAAGAAGCAAAGCTTGTTTCGCGAATATATTCAATCATCAAAAGTTTTTCTTTTAATTTTTTCCTAAACATTTTTATTGTTATAAATGTATTTTCTAAGTTTTCGATCTTTATAATGGTCGTGGTTCCGTCCGTAACTAATCCTTCTACGTTGCACCGATTCATCGGTTTCTGTTCGAAAGACGTTAGTTGGAACTCTGAAAGTGCATCCATTTAAATTATTGCTTAATACAGCGCCATTATTGTTCACCCTTATTTGTTCACTGTATTTATATTAAAGGCATCACTTTTGAACAGTTTTGAGTTTACATTATTCTCGCACCCAAAACAAAGCTAGTTCCTGTTACGCTAAATAATTACACCATAATTAAGCCCCATCACCAGTTTGCATCCATCACAGAGCCACTGTTTGGAAACATTAGAACATTATCGGCGGGAACCCTGGTCGACCCTGCTTAACGGGTCGTTGAACTCCGCGAAACTCCTTCGCGCCTTTTGTTTTGCCTTTGGCTCTTCTCCTTTAGTTTGATCATCGTGACGCGTAAAGTGAACTTGAAGACGATCGTTGTTTGCCTTCCGCTGTTTCGACCTCCTCGGCTTCGGGCACCGTTTCGGTGGGATTACTACTTTCGCACACATCATCTTCAGCCACGCGGCGCTGATGAGTAACTTTGTTTAGTTTGCATCCTCCCAACTCATCTTCACTTTACAATTATTTCCATATTTGCTATATTTTTTTTTTTTAGCGGATTGGTTGTTTGTTTTGGCTTCGAAAGAAGCTGTGCCCGCGAGGATGAGGTTGGTGCGAACGTCCCGTTTCCAACTGTTGGCACCTGGCTGAACCTGGCCAATTACCCACCATTCTAATCTAGCTCAAGCGAGACAGAGAGAGAGCGCGCGCCCGCGAGAACACGAACAAGGAGTCGTGAGCCAAGCATAATGACGCAATGATTGGTAATTGTACATCGCCTCGCGGAACACATGCAACGGGCGCTCTCTGCCCGCACGGGAACGGGCACCTCAAAATTGTGCGCCAGCAGCAGCAGGCGTCCGGAACTGTCGGAGCTCGCGGCGAAATTAGTGCCAAATGCACCGGGGCGCACGTTCTTGCGGATGCAGTGCAGCGGGTGCCAAGTGGTGACACGGAGCCCCGATCTGTGGAGCCCCAGTTTGAGGTCGTCCGCACGTACGTCACCCATTTTTCACACCGCAACAATGGGTCCCGCCGTCCCGAATTACACCCCGTTGTCCCTAATTGACTTTAGAGCTGATGGAACCTGGCCAAGGAGGAGGCTCTGCCTCGGGCCCGCCGGTGCTTTAACGGTGTGCGCGAGATGATTGCGTTTGATTGGTGTTGATAAGAAAATTTCCTGACTAATTGTACTAAAATGTTTAGTGGCACCGTTTTGGAAGCCTTTCGGAACGCTCCCGGCACTTAAGGACGAAGAAAATGGGCATCCGTCTCTCCGGAGTCGGCTTTTTGGTGACATTTTCGCACGGCATCATAACCCGCCGATAAAACGATAAACGGGCACGTTCGGCATTGTGTAGGGAAACAAATCAATGTTGCTTTCTGGTTCAATGAGGTACTAACCAAACGGAACTCAGTTCGACAAAGCTGCTCATCCCTTAAAACCGCAACCAATCAGCATCCATCACTGGTTTTATTTAACTTGATCGTTTCTTATGATTTTCGGAGGGGAAAACAAATAACGTTATTACTGTGGGGCTACATCAAGCGTAACGTAATGATTTTGACATTAACGATTAATGCCAAACTGCTGCGGCGCTGTCAAAACGTTTACGGCTCGCGCGAGGCGTAAACCCGAGCGTAATAATTTGTTTCATACGCTTTGCTTACAAACAGAGAATAATTTATGTTTTTATTTGCTGGTATAGCAACAAAATCGGAAAGAACAGATAAAAAAATTCAGAAATCAATTAATTTCTCTTCTATTTCTATTTTCTTGGACCAAAAACACGAACGTAAACACGTTTCACGTTTCGTTTTTATATTTTTGCTGCCGCACGAAGCGTAAACGATTTGACATTACAAATTAATTTTACGCTAGTTTTCACGCTTCGTGTAGCCCCCTAGTTACACTTTAGACGCTTTTTAAAGTGGTGCAAATCTTTTAACTTTCCTCTTCCATCCGGCGAATTCTTCCTTACAAACAATAACTGACTCAATGACTCGATTGTGGCTGTCGCTTTTCAAAGGAAAATAGGCCGATGATACTGACAGAGCAAAGTTCGCACTAAAAAGGTGGCTCGTTGTGGGTGCATTGGCTTCTCTTGAACGTGATGTGGTGGTTTTTCGAGCCGCAAATACGACAATTCTGCTTATCAACCTCGATGGTCATGAAGTGGAAATAAGCTTAAATTAAGTGAGCTTTTCAAATTTCGTACGTGTCTAAATTTGACTAAATATTTACAATTTCCTGAATCAAATTTGACGTTTTCAAAGTCGTTGTAAAATTGAGGCAAGTCATAATTGATAAAATCCCATCAAAACTGTATAGGAAAGCAAACAAAATGAATTTGTTTTGAAATTTTGACACTCTTGGGGCATCAACAGATAGTTTGATTATATTGATAAATTCATACCTTAGCATTTGAATCAGCTGCTAACATCATCACTGCTCAATTCATATATTTTTTGCTCCCATCAGATCTTTAAACACTATTCTTAAATGTAAAAAGTATCCAAAATCTGTGCCTCGGTGCACCTATAATAATTCATAATGCCTCAAATCGATGATAGGGATGGTCAGAGTGTACGATTGCATGTATGCTCTATTAGCTCGCTTATCGCTCTTATTATTCTAATCTGACTTCTATTTCTCAACTTTAAAGCAGAAGTAGATTAAAATGGGTTTCCTATTCACTTCCCTTCGCTTCTAATCTCATCGAACACAAGCAAGAAAAATTATTCTAATGGAATTGAGCCAAAAAAGTTTTTAAGACGATGTTCTAACGTGAGACTGTTTATATCGACATAGAACTTGCATATGAAAGGCGATCAAATAAACGCAAGTTCCAACATATCAACTCAACTACTTATTAGCACCGTATTAAATAAAGGCTCCAAATTGCCTGGTCGACGATGCCAAAAATGGCCAATCAGCGGCTAGCGGCAGATCAGTAATCCATAACATTAATGCATCAAATCGATCTGGAAGCTCGTTTCAAGTTAACGAGTTAACAATTTGAAGTCTTACAACAATACGGCCAGAGTGTGCAACTTAAACGGTTCAGCATCTGATGCGGCCCTAGAACTGCTTCCCAAACATTCCGGAAGCCCATTCCAGCAGCAGCACCTGTTGTTGGGACACATTTCCCAAAACACTCCCATTTGAGGCCATTTACTTCATTTGCGTGTAAAACCCTTCCACGGTCCGTAAAGCCTGAACCAACGGTGCCGGGTACTTCACCCAAGGCAAACACACGTCGGCGCCGGCCACCGGCCACCGGCCTTTTCGTCTCGCCTTGGCTCTCTTCCCAACCATCCCTCCCTGCTTTCTTTGGCACGTCTTCGTCGAAGGCTGCCTGGCTCCAGTCGCTTTACCGTAATTTTTCCCCCGGGGTGGAAAAATGCCTAATCACACCGCTTCGATGATTGTGGCTTGAAAATGTTGTTTGTTTTCCACACATCGATTCCGACACCAACACAGACACTACTCCCACTTGATCGTGTTCGGGCGATCGGGTGTTGTTTTAGCATTTTTGCATTGCCCAGCTTTTGTGCCGGTGTTGGTGCGGTGCGGGGTTGTTATCGACTGGCTCTCGCCTTTTTGGCCTGAAGATCGGGCGGGTGGGACCGGATCGGGAGGGGTGTGATCTTGCGCCCGAAACATTCCGACGCCTGCCAGCTGTCGATCGATCGTCGATTACGCCTGGCTCTCGAGAGGAAGCTCGATCTCTCTCTCTCTCTCTCTCGCTCATTTATCCTTTCTCTCTCTCCCCCCGTAGGGTGGCCAGTGGTTTCCCGGACTCACGGACCTGTCTGCTGCACCAGAAGCTGCAGATGCTGAACGTATGCATGGAGCGGCGTACATTGCGCGACGGAGGCCTCCCGTTCTCGATGAGGACCTCCGAAGCCGGAGCGGCCGGCGGTGGAGGTGAATCGGACGAGGAATTCTTTGACTGCTGGGAGGAAGAGCAGCGGGCAGCGGCGGCAGCAGCGGCTGCCGGTGAGCCCGTGGGCCGTTTGTCCCGGCTCGGACGCATGTTGCTCGTCGGTTCGGACGAACCCCTGTACATTCCGATCACACAGGAACCCGTCCCGAAGACGGAGGATCAGCTCGAGGATGACGCTGAGGTCCTGCTAAAGCTCGGGCCCGACAGCGAACTGAGGACCCAGATGATGAGTGCCTCGCTGCTGTCCGATGCCGAGAGCTTCAAGGCGGCCAATCCGACCGCCCAGCTCGAGGACTTCATCCGATGGTACAGTCCGCGGGACTGGATCGAGGACGAACCGATCGATGAGCAGGATCCGTTCGGACGGCGCGGTCACCTGAGCGCCCGGATGCAGATCCCCGGTAACACGTGGCGCACCGTCTGGGACGGTGCCCGGCCCGTGCCGGCCCGCCGTCAGAAGCGCCTGTTCGATGACACGAAGGAAGCGGAGAAGGTGCTCCACTTTCTCGAATCCCGCGCCATCGGCCAGATCGCTGAACTCACGGTGGCCACCCTGTTCCACGTGGCACTCGACACGGCCAAGCTGGAAGCGGCCACCGCACGTGGGGCCATCCCGCGCTACGAAGAGACGATCGAACGGCTGACCACCACCTGTTGTCGGTTGTCGCGCGAAAATTGGTCCACCGGCACCGGTTCGGCCACCGGAATGACGCGGGCGGTCAGCTCGCGGACCAAGTACGAGCTGCTGCTCGGGGAGTTGCTGCAGCTCGAAAGCAGCCTTACCCAGGTCCGCAGTCTGACGCGAAAGCTCACGGATTCGAGCGAAAGCTTCGAGTGCCAACTTATCCAAGATTTGTTGCTGGGCGACGAAACCGAGCTCCCAGAGGGCGCTGCGAGCGAGATTGCCGCCCGGCTGCTGACGATGTTTGGCGAGGCGAAACGGGCGGCCAACGAGGCGGGGACCGAGGCTACGGCAGCGATCAACGCCGGAGGGAATGTGGTAAGGGTGCGGGGCTTCGATTGAGGTCCTAAAGATCCTAACATCGCCCTCTTTCCAGTGTCTTCCGGATCCGGTGGAGAAGCAGTTTACGTTGCGGCTGTCTGGCAACACCGTCAGCAAGGGACCCGGAACGCCACAGTTTTTGAGGTGATTCGCCCTCCCCACGAGCAATCCGGAAGATGGGATGTGGACCCAGCTAATCTGTTTCTGCTTTGTCCCATTTCAGAGCAATCCTGATGCCACAAGAATTCCGTTTGTGTGGTGCGTTCAGCCGGAACACTACTTTCTATTGAGCCCGATGGCCGCAGATGGGAGTAGCTCTTCCGAGACTAATGGGGGATTATTGAACATTATTTTACACAAATTAAAAATACGATACATTCATCTTATGCTGCTGACAGTGTTAGAGTTTCATGCTTAACGAAACATTACTCCAATAAAGGACATTTTCCCTTAAAACCACCAAAGTCGTCGTTGAATGCTTTTCTATTTCCACTGGAATTGGAAAGAAATTGGCCACCATTGGGACAACATTTGGGAAAACGCTACTACGACATGAACACGATGTTCAATTGACGCGAGCCCGTCGCGTGGAGATCTGAATTTAGTGTTCGGTCACAAGTTTAGCCTGTTTAGTGTTTGATCCTTCCGGGCCATTAGTCCTGGGTTGGCTACCGGTTGAGCTGCTTCACCACGCTTAGACCACGATCGTTTTCACACAATATTGTCGTTTGTTACCCCTTTTTTTGTGTGGAACCCCAACATCGAGCTTCGACAACAACAACCCAACAGCGAACATCGAGCTGAACCTAGCTTTGCTCTGACGGCTTGAAACTGTTGATACTGTTAATCTTTAACTCCTGACCGATGCTCTAAAATCAGGCAGCTGACCCACTCCAAGGGCCGGAGTGCTAGTTTCGAATATTTTCAAAAATTGCTCAATTTTTTCGACTATTTCTCTAAAACTGCTGAAATTTTGCACAGCGTAGTTTTGTGACACCGGACAGTGGACATTAAAGAAATTAAGAGCCTTCCTCACTTCCCGGGAGGAGGTCTCCCATACAAACCTACAATAACATTCAGTATAATTCGGTTTGTTTTCGAACTAATCGAACCAAAATCTCCAACAAATCGAATTCAATTAATTCAGCAATTCCTCATAGTTGGGTAAAACCCAAAACCCGGTTCGATCACAACAAAAATAAACTAAATAATGCAAATTAATTTACTCTTGCAAATCGGGCAAATCCAGCGCAATAAGAAATCCTCTTTCGTACCTAGAGAGCAGCCCAGCAAAGGTGAATTTTCAACGCAGTGGTGAATTTCGGATCGAACGATCGCATCGGAACAACGTGGCACCTGATTGTCCACGCCCCAAGCGTTATCTCCGGCGTCGCATGATCGCCTAGTAATTCCGAAACCAAAAAACGAAGCCGGAAAACCGGCTCCTCCATCAGAGTGAGTAGCTTTCTTTCGCAAGCATGATCGCCTGTTACGCCAAAGGCTCCGTTCCGACACGACAGACAGAAAAAAGAATGGGGGGGGCATCATCGTTTTTACGTACGGATATTAATGAGTTTAAAACTTTATTGTTGTTGTTGTTGTTGTTTTTTTCCTTGTCACTTACGATTAATATTTCCCTTCCTTTCGCACTCCGTGTCGCCCGGTTTTTCTGCGGGCTTCTTCCTTTCCTGCCTTCTGGCGCCACGACGCACCAACCGTTTTTCGCCCGCCCCAGGGCGAGTGCCCACGAATGTACAGTGTAAAATTATTTGTTACTCTTTGCAGTTTATTTTGTAGTCTGTTTTTTTTCTTAAGGTTTTGTTTCTATATTACCATTTCGGCACCGCGCCACGATTCTTTCCGAACGAAGAGCCACGATCGGGCCACAGTCGCTCCAACATTTAAGGGGGATTGATTAAATGATTTTCGCACGACCGCACGGCCACATCGGGGACACACCTATCGAGCCGGACGATTCCTACAGCCCTCTCAATCGCTATCTATTACTACCGACTGACGGCGGCGACAGGAAGCCAATGGAAGAGAAGTCCTCCCCATGCTCCCCTGGTGCCCTGCAATCGCCAGCAGAAACGGAAGAAACACGAAACGAGTATGCCCGACAACCGACAGAATGAGTTCTCTACGTAATGGATGAGAGAAGAACTCGGGGGAGCGTTTGAGGGCGGCGTTACTTACAGATTAATGATTAGTCACTAGCATTTTTGCGCAGCGCCTCGGCTGCGGCTCGCGGCCCCCGGAAGTCCCTCCCAACACCGCCACTATCTTGACGCGGTTCGCCGGTTCCACTCTACACACACTACTACGCGCTTTGTTATCGTAATAAATATATAGTTCTTTATCGTATGGGGGGGTTGTATATAAAGATACATCTTTCGCTCCCTAGCGGCCCTGGCTCTCAACTGCGCGCTCTCACTAATTCGATCGGATTCGATTCGGTCCGGCGAGTCTAAGGGTCTCTAGTCCGGGTCACAGAAGGGGGAAGCATCATGCAACGCGCCGTGCCGCGGGAGAGGGAGAAATTTGACCTGCGGTGAGCCCCTCTCTACTAACTCAGATACTTCCGCGGAAGGTCCTACGAATGGTCCTTGGGGCGCCACTCGGGCGTATGTTCGTAATATGTAGTGTACTTTATAATGTTTTATGGTTTCCGTGTTACTCGTCCCTCGCCGCCGGGGGCCAAATGGGGCCACCGGATTAAGCTGCACGATTCGAGCTGTCTTTCGCAACGGCGCAACGTCGGGTCGCCAGTTCCTGTAATCGGTATCCTCTCTCGCGTGTCTAATCTACCGAATCTGAACCGATCACCACCGGGAAAGCATCACCGATGTGCACCCCCTTTTTCCTAGTTTATTTCCGCCCGGGAAACTGTCCGAACCGTCCCCCGGGGGGTTCAGTGTTTGGCCGGACGGTGCACGTACTCCTAGATGAGGCTAATGATTTTGCTAGTGTCCTTCGCCCGGGCCAACGTTTCGTGTCATGCGCGCCCAAAGATGGCCGACACGTCGCCGGTGCTCTGCGAGTGCGGCATCACCCCGGCCCCGGCCCCGTGATGGTGGTGATGATGGTGATGGTGGTGGGCCGAGGACGTCGACGAGGCGGCGTACTTCGACGTGCCGTTTATTGTCTGCGTGCTGCCGCCGCCGCCGCCGCCGCCGCCGCCGCCGCCGCCGCCGCCGCTGTTGTTGTTGTTGTTGTTGTGGTTGCTGTTGTGGTTCGTATTGCTGGCCGCGTTCACGAGGGCCGTCGCCTTCCGGACACCGTGCAGTGGCCGGTGCAGTGAGTATTGCTGTTGTGCCGTTTCGAGATCGGTTGCTGCAAAATGGACGCAAACGGAGACGGACATTAAAAACCGGGATCATGTTGGGGCGTTGCGGGTTTTTGCATGTTTGAGGCTAATGAGAGGACGGCAATTGACTTTTGGGGCTGAAATGCGCACGAAATGAGGGCACGAAGAGGGCATCGAGATCGGGCATATGATTCGGTCAGATCGGTCAACACTTAAAATGATCGAGCACGAGAACGGACGGGCGCGGGACGGGCAGGCACACATGCAGATGACGGACGGAACGGACGATGGTTACCTTTCTCTCTCCCCCGCTCTCTATCTCTCTCTCTCTCTCTCTGTCTGACAGGACTCTATTCTACGCGCGCTTTCGCACAACTCCGGCGTGGTTGGGTTAGTCTGGTCGACGTGATCCGAAACGTGAACGGAGAAAGGAAACAAAAGTTAGGAACAGAAGAAAGTAAGATTATTCGTGTGGCTGACCCAGGGAGGAGAATTAGAGTTAGGTCACTAGCTTTACACTTGCGAAAACTCCCGAAAGGATGTTAGCACATTACCGCGGGGATTGTGTTACGGAGAGCCGAGCCGAGAGTGAGGACAGCAATGAGGTAGCAGTGAACACACAATCAAACAAACACACACGGGTGGGGCAATTTTAGTTCTCTTACATTTGTGTTCCCTCTCTTCACACACTCTCGCCACTTTCATAATTCAGATTCTAACAAGTGTCCAAAGGGAGTGCTCTCCAGAAGGCCTACAAAAAGAGGTGCAAAGAGCATACGAATTTCGGGTTGGTGGTTGGTCTTTCTGGCCAATGTTAATCAAAACGGACACACAAACAAACACACACGCAACACAGCACCGCGAGCTACACGGAAGATGAGTGGCCACCGGAACAGAAACGCCCCATGCTCCCCATGAAGCCGGATGCCGCGATGAGCGAACGTTGGAGCGAACGAGCGACGATTCCTTTGCCGAGCCGGGCGATCGGAGGCCACTAACCTTCTTCTAAAGCACGGGTCGGGCGAGGATCGAGATTCAAAGGATTGACCGGAGGAAGTGGTTTCGCAAAGCCAAACTGGGCGCGTTCGATTACTTTTGCTTCTGCTGCTTGTCGAACACCGAGATCAGTTCCTTCACGGAGCTGCAGCCGATCAGCAGCTTGGTCAGGGGGGCGGTGCCCTGCTTCGACCCCGCTGCGGTGGTGCCCTTACCGTTCGTCAGCGGTTTGCTGGAACCTACAAAAAGAAGCACGCAGGCGATGGGCACACGAAGAGAAAGCACCGTAACGCCGTAACGCTTGCCCGTGTAACGGCACCAAAGCGCGCTCTGGTTCCTGTCTTCGCTAATGCAAGCGTTTTTAAGCCTACTTTAAGCCTAGTCACGGGGCGCACACGGGGAAAGCAAACCAAACTGCACTGTAGAGCCCCCGGCCCCCGGGGGTTGGCTTACCTTTGACGCGCTCTTTGGTGTACCGCTGGGTGCGATTGGAGGGAGTCTTAATCTCCGGCAGGATGGTGTTTGGTGTCATTGGCTGAGATCGCTGCAGTTTGTGGAGGAAGTTCAGCTGGCTGTCGCTGCTCTCCTTCGACTTGGACGAAACGTAGGTCGAGGATGCACTCGGCTGTAGCCACTCGTGCCGTGCGGCCTGCTCCGGCGTCATGCGCTTGTGTGGGTCCCACCTGCAAAACACGGAGCGGATCCTCGGTTATAATCCTTGGAATGTAGCCCAAAAAAGGAATGTATGGGGTTCGTTCGTTCGTTCGTTTTAATAACTCCCGGTCCCACAGCGCAGCCGGTCCACTTCCGTATTAAATGCTAAAACTGGGACCCTTTTACCTTACGAGGCCACCAGGTCAGCCCGACAGCGGGCTCGGCGGGAGGAAATTAGCATTTCCTGCCCGGTCCCCGGCACCTGACACACTTGGCTTGGCACGCGAAGGTAACCGAAAAGTAAAACACCCTCACGCCGTCAAGCTCATTGGCGAGGCCATCCGGCGAGCAGTGCCGCAGTGAGCCCCCTCCCCCACCGGCCACTTTGTTGTAATTATTAAAATGTTTCACTCCCGCGCTTCCCGCACTCACTCCAAACACTTGCTGACGAAATCGATGAACACGGTATCGTTGCACCGGAGCGCCTGCGAAAGGGTCTTCGAGCCCGGCTTCCGCTTGCGGCCCTTCGAGTTAGTTATGCACCGCGGAACTCCTCGGGAATCTGGTGGCGCGGGAATGGTCACAGAAAAAAAGGACGAGAAAAAGAGGAAATGAAAAAATTCTTGTTAATCGTTTGCAGCCCGGCATTGGCCGGGTGGGCGAAAGCGAAGGAAAGGTCCGCCACGGAAGTCGAACACTCGAACACTCGAATCGGAAGCAGGTCACGGGGCCACCCAGCGTTTTTCGTCCCGTTCGGTGGTTGTTCCTTCGCTTTCGCACCACCCCCTCCCGCGAGCGCAGTACTGACCGAAGAATAGTCTTTTCCGGGTGGCCAACTGGAAAACGTCGTTCGGCGGGACGCCCAGGATTTCCATTATGCACGCCAGCTGCTCGACTTCGTTCTCGCCCGGAAACAGGGGATACCCGGTGTACAGTTCCGCCAGGATGCAACCTACGGGAGGAAAAGAGGAGTAGCAGAGGACAGAAAGGTTAGAAAGATAAGCAAACGGGCGAGCGAAAACAAACAAAACCGGGCGGGGAAACGGGGCTTGCACATCCCTAATCTTCGACGCATCTAAACCTGGGGTCCTGGGGCCCCCCTTCTCTGTGGGGGCTCGTGTTTAATTTAGTACCGAGCAAAGGATTAGCAGCGCGGCGGCCAAGGACCACGCGGCCACACCCGGGGGGTGTGAACGTTCAATTGGCCAACTTTTTTTTTCCCACCCAGGCCGAGGGTCCCGTGGTCCCGGGTTGCGGGCCAGGAATTACACGACTGTTGCATGCTCGATTCAATTATCACTAAGTGGCTGAGTGCCCGCGTGTGAACCCGGACTGTTTGTGGACTTGGTGGCCACAAATCGAACGCCGTTTAGAGCTTGGGCTTGGAACTGGGTCGAAGCAGGTCGGTGAAAATTACCATAAGCACACTTCATTGCGCTTTGGATCGCCGATAAAAGACGGCTGAAACGGAGCCCCAGCAGGGTGTATTTACGATGCACCATAAAACACACAGTCCCAAAGTAGACAGTGGCCCCGAACAGTGTTAATAAAGAGCTGCTGCCTATAAAAAGGCTCATCATCGCCACAATTGGCGTACAATGAGATTGAAATGTGCGAATGCTAAACGGCCACTCAAACAATGTCTATTAAACGTCACATCGATCTAGTCGCCCGCCCTTGGAGCTCTTGCTAGGTGATTTACCAACTCTTCCGACCGATCTCAGCACTCATTGAAAAACATTCATTTGCGGCATAAAATGGCGTGTACCCTTTACACATCAAGTCGGGAATTTCTAATAAATTAAAGCACGAGTTTCTGCACGATTATTAACACGAAGGTGGTGACTGTTGTGTGCCGGTGACATATGAAGTCATGCACGCCAAGCGCATTGCGGACGAACAGCAGCTGCAACCGCGAAGCAGTTCCGCATAATTCAAGGCTTTTGGCGGTCAATCGATTATCCTCACGTGCACATTAAGGCACGCGCGGTTCGCCCACCAACATACACGAGCCCGGGGTCACGAGGACACGCGCTCGCTGGAGATTGAATGGTTCCCGCCCAGCAACAGCAAATTGTCCTACCACAATTTGGCCTTCACATGCTGCGCGAATGATTGGTGGGCATCTCTGTCAATGTCCGGCTCTTCCTACCAATTCTTTTACTCCTTTTTCGTGCTGTCAAGTGCGGTACCATGCGCCTCCATTATACACACCCGAAAACAATAAACGCATATGTCACGTTTTCGCAGGTTAATAAATAATGTCCACCCGACCGTTCGCAGTGTTTAATCCATCATCGCATCGACCGGGACTCAAACATTGATTCCACTCCGACACTATCCGATTATGGCGGGTCAATCGGCGGCGTCAATGGTCATCCAAAATTCATGTCTCCCTATCAGCCGGCATCGACACCCGGTCAAAAAAAAAGCGAATGCCCCGAGCCACTTACCTAAGCTCCACATATCGATCGACTTGCCGTACGGGTAGCCGAGGATAACTTCCGGCGACCGGTAGAACCGGGACTGGATGTACGTGTAGACGGTCCGGTCCGAGAAGCACGAGCTGCCGAAATCGATCACCTTTATCGAGCTGCTGCCACGCTGCTTCAGCAACACGTTCTCCTGTGGACCGAGAGTTGAGAGAAGAAACTGCGTCAGTGTGACCGTCGAGATCCGCGGCCGAATCGGTGCCCTTACTTACCGGCTTCAGATCACAGTGTATGATGTTGAGCTCGTCGAGGAACCGCAAACACTTGACGATCGAGTTGCAGAACCGCCGGATGAGGCTCAGGCTGAAGCCCTGGTAGTTGTTCTTCTTGATCAACTCGTACAGGTTCAGGCTGCGGGTGGATTGAAAAGGAGGGACGTGCAAAAGGTTAACTCAGAATGTGCATCCATTTGCGGCCAAACGGTTCAGTGTCACGCTTTGAACGGATTCGGGCAAACGATTCAGCCCATCTTTGCCGATGCCCATCGGTTTTGCATGCTCGGCGACAGTATGTAAAAGTTTGCTCGCTAATTATGTTACTGATTGTTTTTAATTACTTTCCCGCTCACCGAAAACGGCGGCAGCGAGTGGCCATAGGCCTTAAAAAGGCGAATGAGGGCCGCCTCTTTAATGGATCCGCCTGATAAGCGATCCCCGCGCGCTTGGGCGCGTCCTCTGTTCTGTTGTTGACGTCGTCAGGTTGGGCGGGTCCATAATTGGCTAAATTGTTTACAACCAAATGCCACCGATTTGGACGGGCGGATAATGAATGTACGAGGGTGGCCACCGGTAGTCAACCGGGGAAGGACACGAACGTCCTTTCGGCCGTTCCCGTCAATAGTGAGCACCCTGAAAACGCTGTGCTCGCTGCTGTGTGCCGTCGTCGTTCGTTTCATCTGTCTTCCTCGTAACTTATTATTTTAAATTATCTTGAGCCTCAATCTGTGGCCCCGCGTCCCGGCTCCCTCGGGGGCACCTCCCAGAAATCGTTGTTTGGCATTGAGAAACGAACCCATTTTTCTTTGAAAACAAACAAATTCCAAACAAGAGCGCGGGCAAGAAGTGACTCAAGCTCGTTTCACTAATTTGCTGCAACATGCACGTGGCCTGCACATTAGAGAGGTCGGAATGCACTCCTCTGCACCCGGCGGTATGACCTTTACCGGGAGCATTGGATCAGGGCCGAACAGGGCTTTCCGGTTGCCTCAAAGTCATGCAACCCGCCGTAAGCGTAAGTAAATTTTAAATTGTCAGGGAAACTTGTGCCCCCGGGGGCCTTGGGCAAGGACACGGATGGGTCTCCTCGGGGGGCCGCCGCCCCAGGGGGGCCGAAAGCTTCCTAATGAACGTCTGACGTGCATTGTCCCCGGGTCGTCCTCTACGCTAACGTGTCGCAGGACAGTTTTCGTATTCCCTTCGATAATTATGCTTGTAACGTGCGCAAAGTTCGACGTCACGAGCTCCGTCAGCGAGGGAACTGAGTGGCCAAAATAAAGCCACACACAAACCACATATGCTGATTTATGGGCACCATTAAACGGTCGATGATGGGCATTAGTGCGAAAGTTTTGTTTGGTTTTTTTCTTTTCTCGCTACGGTCGAAAGGTTAATTCGTCCGATGTCTCGCGAATCCATTTTTAGCCCCCACCGCCAACAAGCCAAAGGATGATGGACCGACAGTGCGGTCCAGGAGGACATCGGCCGGGGGCAGGGGTGTCACCAAGAAACCACAGCAAACCGATTACCGATCCTCCGGTCTGGAGACGGATTTTCCCACGCCCGGAAAGCCTGTGTTTTGTTTACGCCGACGAAGCTCAAGGTTCAAGGCTCCAAAGGACCCCTACCCCTCTAGGATCCGGATGAGCCACAGCGCAGACGACGAAGTTTGCCAATGAAATGGTTTTTCATTTCGGTTCCCCCGGCCGGTCGGTCGGAGAAGGATTCAAAGTTTCCACCGAATGCCGCGTGGCCGTAAACGTAAACTTTTACCCCGGGTCTCGCGACCTCGGCCTCGGTGCGTATCGAACCAACGCACCGAGTCAGCTTCTCGCGATGCGAAGTTTCCCGCTACGTGGCCGGTGTTCCGTGGAGCCGTGGCGTTCCACTATTTTAGTTCCGCTAATTAGAAGCGAAGCGAATAGTTCACAGTGCCCCGTTGTGGCCAAGGATATCCGTTTCGTCGAGGGCGAGGGCTCACGCTTTTGCGTTACGTTTTTTGGCAAACAGGAAATGGTGTGCATTAATTTTGCTACGAAGAAACAATTCCAATTTGAAGAACCGAATGCTCAAAAATTTTCCCCAAAACGGGTTGGCCATTTTGAAAATCAAAAGCAATGCAAAAAGGAAGCAAAAACGATGCCTTCGTTAAAGCGGATTAAAGCACAAACAAAGGCTACTCGATGTCGTTTTCGAATTAATTTAAATGAAATCCAAACCGTATGTCAGCCGGTATTGTTCCAGATTGATCTCCATCAATGAAGTGTTTATTTCGTCCGTGGCTCGAGAAACGAGCGAAACGAGCACCGCCGCAACAACAAACCATAAAAGGGCAGCAGTGTTATCTGTGAACGAGATTTATTGTGCATATCATGGCCGATATCGCAACGCAGATAGCTGCTGCGGACTGAATGCGCCCCAAACAGCGCGGCCACCCTTTACATCCATCATATCTCGTACGCTTGCCCGTCAATGGCAATTGGCGTTCAGGGCGCTCATTCCTTGGCAACGAAAAACCCGCAGCGCCGGCTGGACACGCATTGGCCTTCGTGGCCATTTCGGGGGTCGCGAATTGAGAGATTTAATTAAAACAACATTCCTGCAACCTCGCAACCACAAACAACCTTATCGCACCGAAACTATCTCTGGCCGGTCGGTTGGTTGCTCATCGTTTCCCGGCATTCGGAGGCCCCCGGGGGCTTCACGTTGCGGCTTTCCGGAAAGCCCAAGCACATTGTTTCCCCTGTGGGGTTACCGACGTTTGTGTGGCTGTTTCGCTGTCGCCGTCAGGAGGCCCCGCTCATGAAGCCCCCCAAAAGTGGCGCCTATTCGACCCCCCGGCGTAGCGTAAAGCGCCGCGCGTGCGGCGTATGACGCCAGAGTTACGCGAGAAAGCCCAAAAAAGGTTGCCCGAAACTCCAAATTCTGGGGCGCGAGCAAGCGTAGCGTAGTTCTCCTCGCACGAGTGAGGCAAAAAAGGACCAAACAACCGAAACCGAAGCCAACCGGACGAATCGAAGAAAAATGGGAAATATATTGGATTTATTTTCGGTTTTCTTTGGAAGGATTATTTTTAGCGTAACCGGCGTACGGCGAAGGACACACGGCAAAACGGTTGCCGTTACCCCCCCCTCGCACATTCAATTGTATCGTAAGTGAAACTCAATCTGGCGGTCGGTCCCAGGGTCGGCCGATGAAGCCGTGAGCTAGCAAATGTGGTTGGAAAATATGAAAGTTACCGTCGGAGCCCCAGGCGGATCAAGCGGATTGTGGTGTACCAACCATGAGGTTCTTGGAAGCTTTTTTACGTGCGTTTCCAGGAAGGAACCCCTTAGTTAAGTGATAACAACACCCAAGATTCTTGTGAATCCTTCACGAGGCCTACCCTTCAAGAGTGTCTCCACAAAATCGTTTCCACCAATTAACTAAGCAAAAAAAAAAACGCGGTGATGGAACGGCGAAACAAATCGGTTTCCACGGCCGCCGGTGACAGACGGAACGGATCCGCCCCGAAAATAAATCGTTCTCCCCCAGCAGCTTGCGCATGTTCCGCCTAATGGCTCCAAAATTGCCCCCCATTTACCATCGGTGTGGAAAGATTTATGGTGCCTCCGGCCGGCAAGGACCCGACCCGACCAGACAGTCCCGATCAGCTGTGCCGACGACGACGAAGGTTTGGGGGGCGAAACGCGTACCTCATGAGCTCGAACGTGATGCAGAGATGGTTGCGGAAGTAAAAGTAGTCGAGCATGTGGATGACGTTGTGGCCACCGTCCGTGTCCTTCTTCCTCAGCTCGTCCAATATCCGGACCTCGACGAGGGCCTGATGGTGGAAGCGCTTCTTGTTGCGGATGATCTTGATCGCCACGTACTGCTTGGTTTTGTGGTCGAGCGCCCGGATCACCTGCCCGAAGCTGCCCTTGCCGATGATCTCCAGGATCTCGTACCGGTAGCAGATGTGGTCGTGCACAATCTGCGGCGGAGAAAGTGAGAGTGGTCAGAGTGGGCGAACGCTTGGGCAAAAAGCCGACTTACCTTCTGATAGCAGCCGTTCTCATCGTCGAACCCGGCGTTCGCTCCGACGCCCGCCTTGCCGTGGATCTTGCGGGCATCCAGCCCGAGATAGTAGATTTCCTTGTACTTCTCGATCTCCTGCTTCTCGAAGTCCGTCATCTGGTGGCCGTACTGGTCCCATGCTCCTGTGGAAAATGGAAACGTCGATCCGTTAGTCCCGTTTTGGTCCGTAAAGCCACAAAGGAATGGCCCGGAAATATTAAATTAACACCTTGGCGCCGGTCGTCGTTTGGCCACTCCTAGCTATAACGTATGAACTTTCCGATTCCCTAGTGCGCCCCAAAAAGGATGATAAAGATGTAACCCACGCAAGGTATGTGTAGTCCTGGCCTGATGGCCCGGGCAAAGCACCAGGAAGTTCGCCCTGCCGTGTGGTGGATCCGTTATTTATAATTCACTACTCGCAGGCACGTGAACTTGCCTCTCCCTCCCTCCCGACCGCCAGCAGCATAACCTGCACTCTCTCGGGCAAGTGCAATCCGCGTGCCAACGTGCCATCGAAAACAGGGCACTGGAAATGGCACCCGAGGCCGCTGCGCCGACGCCTCGAGATTACGCGATGCGGTGTTTCTCGCTGATTCGGCATTCCGTCCCATGCTCACCCCTCGGCGGGCTGACTCCGACAACCCGACCCGACTCGACCGGGGGGGGTGGTGCCTTATGCTGATTTGATTACGAACGACAACCATCTGCGCTGACGAGGCACCGCGCGAGAGAGGTGTGCGGCCCATCAAGAGGCAGAGTTCATAATTTGGCGAACATTATTCATACACCGCGATGGAAGAAGCGCCAACGTGTGACCTTTTTTTGGGGAGGGTGCAAAGTTTTGACTTTGCTGGGAAAACAACTCCGCGGATGGCTTCGCTGTGTCATCGGTTGCGGCCGCCCGGCTGATGGTTTCCTTATACAGCCGCTCGGCTTCTTCGGCTGACCTTGAAGTGAAAGCATGTGCTCCGTTTAATGTGGCATGTGCCCTGCTCCGGTCGTGGCCACATCACGGTGAGTTAGCTGAAAGATACGGTACTACGTCACCAGGGCCGCGAAGGGATCCGAAGAACCTTCGTTCCTAATTTACGATCCGAGCGTTCAATGTGCTCGGACAGCTTCACGCCTTAACCTTGCCACGCTTTCATTCCACCAAGCGGAAGGTAACATTAGCCGCATTAACTGGGGAAGACTTCGGGAAGGATTGAAATAAATATGTAACGACGAACAGAACACCACTTACGAAGTAAAGACAGCCAGCATCGGGTTTCAAACTTCACCGAACGTGTTTTACCAAAGCCTTCTTCGATCGAAGGGTAATGATGACAAACAATGCCAACATGGAATGCATGCGGCAGAAAAAAGGGGTTAAGCCGTCGAAAAGGAATCCTGACCTTTAACTGTTAGAACTCGTTTCAATATAATCCTCAAAAATAACCTTTTATTTATATTCACTAATAGTACTTTTCAGAATCATGAAAATGTGTTACTAAATAGAAAAGAAATTTATATTCCAACATGTCCGAGAAGTTTGTTATTTTCAAACCAACTATCCAACTACGTAAATGGCGGAACGAAGTCGGATTTTGAAAATAGAAGTTCTTCGCACCCAGCAATTATTCTTCTATCGAATATTACAGCGCTAGGCAGTATGTTAAGTTGACAAGCAGCGACGACTCGAGGACGTGCTCCTTCGTCCAAATCAACAGCGGCCTTGCTCCAGTAACAAGATGTAACTGTCAAAATCACATGTAATTGTCAACAAGTCGGAAACGGCCGATCAGAATGGCGGCATTTATTTATAAAGGAAGATAAAAATACATGCAACTTGGTTCAGTTTTTATCTACGGTTCGGTTTTCTTGGTTCTTCTTTCCTTACCCTTTCCTTCATAAACTTTTTTGTTCACAGCCATTGGCCTATTAATGTGAACATTTAAAGGCAACTGTTCCTTCGTGCATCATGATCCTCTTTTTACTTTTAATAGAGTACTGAATTAAATGCACGTCAGCGTGCGAGAAATGTCCTCCATAGTCTCCACACCTTTAATACATATTCCCAAAGGGTTCAACTTTGTTGGCCGACCATCGACGGAATCATCAGCAGCTGCAAAAAGCGAACATAAAACTGCAGTCCCCGGCTGGTTCGTTTACGTAATTCATTTTTCGTAAGCTGAGGAACACACAACAACTTAACTTACACACCGAACGACTGCAGATGGCCGGGTGCAGGAACCGAAGGAACCGCTCCACTTGGGCCCACAAGTAAACGATTAGATCAATGGGCGTTCAATTTGAGGAGGGAGCCCCGAGCCAGACACATTGAAGGGAGCCCCCATTTTTCGGGGGTTGGCCACCGTAATTGCCATGGTGCCAGTTCCACCATGGTTTCCGCCATGGCCCCGTACAATGTAATGTCACCAATAAAAAGGATCCACAGCCTTTCCGCTGGGGGGAACCTCATGCACACACGCGGCAGCCGCCAGCAAAACATGCGCCAGAAACATTGTTACTTCGACGACGACGCCGACTACGGAACGGGAATTGAATTTGTCCGCAACATTTCCGGCTATCGGTGGTGGTGCCGCCGCATGCCAATAATGCTCGCTCGCGTAATAGTGGGCCACCCCACCACCGGCCTCTTGCGGCTTTATCAACCCCACTCCCGGGGGCACTAATCACGGTTGCCCAAAGCGCAAGGCGCATGACACGCAACATGTTCGGTCCGGACAGGCGTCCGGCGTCGGGCGCCGGTGAACCGCAGTTTGGCCACTATCAGCTGTTTTTTTTTGCGCTTTCCTTCGAACAGAAGAGGACCGCCACGACGTCGTCGGCGGCAGGATTCGCGACGCACGACCTGACAGGATCGACGTTATTCTTGATTTATTTTTAACCCACAACCCCCAGCTGGAGTCGCTGAATATAACAAAATAATTGAATTGAAGCCCAAGCAGGTTGGACAGGTTGTATGGCAGGGTCTTAAGAATAGGCGTCAATGCGATCACTGCCACTACCAGGAACAAAAAAAAACCGGATCGGAACCATTTCGTTGTCGGTTGACGATGCTCGCAACAAAGATTTCCCGTCCTCCGCCGTTACGCCCTGTCGCGGCAATGGGCCCAATTACGAAACTCGAATCGAGAACTCGAACGGTCATCTGAGTTCATTTTCCGTACGGAAAGGATGAACTTTCCGTAACGGGAGCTTTCGACTGGATGAACTTCTTTTGTCGAACGATCGACTTGTCACCGCATTATGAAACTCGAACGAATTGTCGTATTCGACAATCCGGCTCCCGTCAACCTTTTGCTGCGGAAAGAGCAGCTCTGTTAGGATGTCTTTGATTTTATCAATTAGTTTGTATTGTTTATGCTCCGCAGGGATAGCTAGGTAGGCCGAAAGGATACTGGTGGTTTTTTTTTTCATTCATGTGGTAGTTAATTACCCCGTAAAGAAACTAATCAGTTCGGAAGAAAGAAGGGCAAGAGTAGGTAAGTGTTTTGTATTCCTGTGGTTACCGCAGTCCCGAATAGGCCGGAAAGATACGGATTATTTTTTTTTAATCATGTTGCTACAGCAGTTGCAAATAGGGCGACGAGATTCGGGTAAGTTTGTTTCTGTTTCGGAAAGTAGGGTCAAAAACATTTCCCTTGAGATGCGAAAATTTTTCTTAACCCCCCAACAACATTATTACATGAGGGAAAAATCGATTGATCATTTGCGATTTTGGGCACACTTAGCACATTTAGCACTCAGAGCTTCTCGAATCGAAAACCGTGATACCGACCATCGAGTTCGACAAACGAGTACGAGAAGTTCACTCAAATCCGCCGTACGAGTTCTGTAATAGGGGGGAATATCGCTTCATCCGCCTTCGTGGCCAAAAGCCCGTTTCCGATTCAATTTGGTACCCTTTTTCGGGGGCTCAAGCGAACCCCGGGCTAATGATGTCGGGGGTTTGAAAAAGGGTCCGAGAAAACGGTTCCACCCCAGGGCTCGCTCGGGTGGAAAAATTGAGTCTCATCGCCAACCGATTGATCCGAGCCGGACCCGTGGATGATGGTGTTTTGAATGAGGACGTTTTTCTGGTTAAAAAAGGTCTCAGGTCCTTCGTTAACAGTTGCTTGTCGCATGGGCAAGTTTAGTTGCCATCGAAAGGCAAAACTACGTCCCATCATCAGGGCCAATATAATTCATGATGGCGTGCCGTAGATAACGTGCGCAGTGCGAGACCTTAGCACAATTCGCGTGAAAGCGAGTCGTGCGTGCCTGCACTGATGAGGGGGCACTTCAAATTGGTATCTCCAATCGCCACCATGATTAGACAGTAATTGACCCAAAACAATCTCGACCACACCCTGTGTCAGGGCCATCCCTTACGTTTCGATCGATCGTTTCCAAGTCCAATCCATATTTTCTCAAAAAAAACATCCGAAACCGTTCCGGGAAACATCATCAGCAATTCATAGTTCCCCCGGGGCTAACATCACACGGAACTTTCCTCTTAGAAAGATTAGCGACAAATGGATCCTGGTCGAGGCCGAGGACTTCCGAGTCCCCCGAGGAACGGGACGGCGGCTACTTACTTGCGGGCGTCATTGGCAGGGTCGGTTTGTCATTCTCCAGCTCCGTCGTGGAGTTGTTGTTGCTGGACGGGCTGAGCGGCGGCAGCGCGTTGCCGTGGGCGTCGATCATCGCGTTGCGACCGCCACGGAACGCGTTCCGGGTACCGCTCAGGCTGGCCAGCTCCGGCCGCGAGTCGAACAGGTGCGTGGTGTCCCGGTGCTCCCGCCGGCACTTGTCACTATCGAGCTGCCCAACAACCTGTCAAAACGGGAAAAAAGAAAACCCGCCAAAGATTAGAACATTGCCTGGGGGTGGGTGTTTCCGTTTGTTTTTTTTTGTTCGCGATGGGAAGCAACGTTGGCACCACCTTGGCCGGCGCTGATATGAGTGGCTCAATCGAACGGGCACTCCTTCGACTCCGCCCGCCATCGTCCCGGGCCGTCAGCGCCTTGTCGACGTACTTGTGCGACAAAATGCACCCACAGCTCGCGGACAGCATCTTGCGCAATCGCTTGCGCGACATCACGATGATGGCCGAGCGTGGCCTCCGACCAATTAGCCGGCTCCGTCGCGGTCGTCGTACGGTTACGAATCAATCCCCACAGAAAATCAATGGCCGGAAAGCGGAGCGAAAGTTAGGACATGCTCGTCGTCGCGACCACCTCCGGGACCACGCAGCACCACTCATTAACACCACCACAGCACTGAAACCACCGGCACCGGGACACCGGGGCCGTAGCGTGAGCCCCGTACCGGTGCTCACCTGCGTCACTTATCGTTATCGAAAATGGCTTCACGCGAGGCCCGAGGCCGACGGGTGAAAAAACGGAAACCCAACGGTTGGCCCCGCGGTGAGCCGTTCACTTGCACCGAACCGAAGCACCCGGGTTCCGGTTCCGGCCGGACACGCGAAATTTACTGGCCTCCGCCGCTCGGTTGCGAACTTCGAATTGCATTCGCGCGTAAACTGCGTAGCCAGTCCTGCCGCGTGAGGCTCCGGTAACACCGACACTGGAGAGTGGGTCAGCTGTGCTGGCCTCGGGTTGATAACAACCCCTTCGGAAGGAGATACCAATACCTTACCAACACCTCGACCAGCGACTCTCTCTCTCTCTCTCGCTGTCTCTCTTTCACGTGGCTCTTGCGCCCAACGCACGCTTATCACGCGGCGACGGCCCGCGATAGTAAGTCGCATAATCCGCGCATCTTGGTACGTGGAGTTCGTGGAACTTGTGCACGGTCTGAGTCACGCCAAAGCCGCCCCCTGACGCACTCGAAATCGATCCGACCAAATGTGTGTGCGGTGCCAATTAACGTTCCACCGTCACTCTTAATGGGTGCCTTCACCGGAAGTTACGAAACGGAAACGCAAACTTCGGCGTAATAGGGGGGTTGTGGGGTTTTCGCTTTTTCTCACGATGGAAATGCAGTCTTTTATGCTGTGGAAACAATCGACGAATTATCGACAGGGCCACTCTATTTTCTTCAAATATTATCTTTAATAATCGTTCGGGGAAAGAAAGGCCCGGGCCCGTTTAAACAATTAACAACAGTTGTAACGTAACGCAACAATTTACTGTAAATGGTTCAGTTCTGTGAGCAAAACACAACTAATGAAGAACTTAAGTTTAGGTAAGACTCCACCAAACAATACGCCGAAAACACCGTTCATCTTGGAATTCTTAATTCCTCTAAAACCCTCGACGCTCGACCGTATTCTCAACGATGCACTTCAACGGGGCACGGCGGAATGCACCGGAATGCAACGTGAGGCCCGTCAAGAAAAGGGGCGCATTTCGCTGACGGGAGGGCTGGATACGCACACAATGCTCGGGTGCGGAAAAGGGCGTTTATTAGCATAATCACTTGACGATTCCGGTCAGCACGGCACGGCACGTCACAAAGCAATCGCCACCGGAGCAGCCGCCGGACCCAGGCACGAGTGATAAGAGATTCGAATGAATGGCAAAGTAATTGCTTTTGGTTGCGTGTCGGCGAGGCGCAGTCGTGCACGGGGAATCTAATCATCGATTGCCCTTTCTGTCGGACGAGACGAGATGATTGGGGGAGGGTGGGTGCGATAAGACGCCGTTTGTTTGAATGCCAAATTTTCGCCACGGAAAGTACCCGATCCGAAGCGATGGGTAATTACACTTAGTCGATTTTATTGTTGGAACTTTTGAAACTACTCGGTTGTTTAGTAAGTTTTAAGCTTCAGTTTTCAATTATTTTTTTCTTCGCCAAACCGGGTTCTTTTTTCGCGATTTGTTTCTTTTGGTTGGTCTAAAAGGTTACAATATATTGTTATTCGGAATGCATTGTTTTACCAATTTGTTAGTAATCCACAAACAAAATTTCTTTCGCACTGATGCTGAGACCTTCTTGGCCGATTTCTGAACAGGAACTCGGATCTGAGCCGAAGAACCAGGTTCACGCCATTTTTAACCTCTTGTTTTAATTCCGGATCATGGTGATAGACCCAAGTCTTATCCATAATGATGAATTGATGCACAAAATCCACTTTATCCTTTCGAAAAAGCTATCCTAAAAAATGTTGCCGAGAAAGTCGCTTCAGTGAAATTATTGCTTCCACTGTCCAATGCCTAGGCCTTCTACTAAATCCCTTTCAGTCACTCGACGATTTTTCAATACGATATTCTATATTTTTCCTATGATTTCAGGTATTTTAGGACGTCCTTGACGTGGATCAAGGCTTGTACGACCCCGTTTAAATTCAGCAACCCATCTTTTTTCAGCGCCAATGGAAAGCGAAGAGTCCTTATATACTTTTAACTTTCGTTCATAAATTTCCTTTGCTTTTAAGCCTTCCAACAAAATTTCTGTTGTTGAAGTAGCAGCGCTCTCTGTTATTGAACCGCAAGACTTACTGAACAGCCTAGTAAAATATTGAACGGTTTCAAGTCCACCCCGGTCTGGAACTACTTATCACGAGTTTGCCGTGAAGTTGTAAAATCATCATTGTCTCGGCCGCCTCTGTCACTCACCAACAGAGGCAGAGAGGTCTAATCTATCGCTTAACCTTCGGCGGTTCTTTAACTCTGCGACTCAAGTGACACAGTTCTAAGCGGCGCACCACACGCGCGCGCCCCTTATCAAGGAAGTCGATGGACCAAGACGGTGTCGCCCAATGATCCCGGTCCAATCAATGGCCGTCCCGCGGGAATTGATCCGTCCGGCCTCGACGGCGCTGCGACTCGGCTGACCTCGCGGCCGACTTCTTGGAACTCCGAACTCGGCCAACCAGACAGAGCAATGTACGCAACGTTCGAAGAAAGGCTCCGCCTGTCACAGACCGCAACTCGGAATGAGGAAATCATGGCCACAAAGCCAGCAAACAACGACCGGCCATTGTTGTCACGACGAGTCGTCATGTGTATAGTTTGTCGCTGGTGGCATCAACAGCCAGCGTCATCCTTCCGTCTCATCTTTATCAACGCAATGTGCAACGCCGGCCATCGGATCGGCCGCGTGTGGGCCGCGCAGTGAAGCGAAAAGACTCACGATTTCACTGACGCCCGTGCGGCTAGTGTTTCGCTTGGGCCCCGCACGTGTTTCGGTGGCGTGCGGTTTCCGGGCGATCGAGTTGAGGATCCAGCAGGTGCCGGTGGAATTCGATAGCCGCCACGATCAGCTGGCCAACTGGTTCCAGCCCCGTTGGTCACACGCGAGCCACACGCGATCCTTGGCTGGTGACACTCTCGAGAGGTTCTTTGTTCGCGACCAAATTTGTTCGATGATTGATGCGGACGAAGCGGAGCGTTGCATATTTCATTTGCGACATAAAGAATCCATTTACTTCCCAATGAAGTCATCAATAATGGATGTGCGACCAATGTGCTCGCATATCTCGGAAAGGCTATTTTTGTGAATGTACCGACTGCGAGCACTCCGGAGCCTTACAAATTCCACTGTATGCCGGGTACAGTCATCGGAAAGCCAATTCCGGTTCATCACCATGACTTGGTGCGTCGGTCGGCAACAACAAAGAAACAAAGAGTCCTTTAATCGACCAACAAAGACTGTTTCCCGGTTGCATCAGCTCCGTTCGCTACGGAAGAATTATTTGAGACGCACTTTGAACACATCGTCTTCGGATTCTGCTCTTGGGTGGTAAAGACCTTGGTCAACTGTTTTACTTGGCAGCGGCTCTATCGGATCGGTCATTCATTTTACGAGCATTACGAGAGTTTTGCGGGGACCGACGGAGCTTGCCACTAGTCAGACGTTTCAAGGTACGATGGATGCATCGACACTTCCCAAAGGCAAGTCCATTGGTTCCTGGGCGATTATGGGCGATTCCCTTCCATTGCATTCATTCATTTTCAGTTCAACATAACCTTTCACGGGTCAGCTTCCATTTGACATAATGAGACCAGCATGGGCCTCGGGTATCGATGTCTGTCCAAATTCGAAGTCTGTCTGAACACTGGCTGCTTTCCCAACGGAGCTGAGCGACAATAAATTGTGGTGAAGTTTAATTCAACGTTAAGCTCAAGATGTTTCCCCATCACCATGAGCTGCACCATTTCTTGCTGCGGGTACGACAGAGTTTACGATAAGGAATGAAAACTAAGCCAACATCGATGATCGATGACGGATGGGTCGATGGTGCAATGATAGCTGTCCTTCTCCAGCCCCACATCCGACACAGTGACTACCGACCGCTGGATTCGCGCATTGGAGCCTGTCGAGGTCTAAAAATATCGACCCCCGTTGATACGTCTTGTCGCGATCGTAAAACGCTCCGGTTCCTCCGGTCAGTAGCTCGAATAACCATAAAACGCGATGATTTCGGCCTCAGCACGTTGGCCAATCTTCTTCTCCACACTTTTGGGATGGATAAGTTTTGAGTTTGTTTTTTTCCCCGACGCACCAGAATTGCGAACTGCCCGCCCGAATCCGCGTCACTGCCGTCACTCTTATCGTTACTGCATCATCGTCATCGCCGCCATCATCATCATCTTGGGCGCGGAACAGCAACCGGGAGCGTTATTAATGTTGCGCCGTCGTAAAACAACATTCGTCTAAATGGAGCAGCCCCGGAAGGCGGAAGAGCCGGAAAAGCGAATCGAAGCGAATTTCGGGGCCCGGGGCCCGACCTTCCGCATTTCAAGGAGAGACCCGAAAAATCAATCGTGTGCTTCATTTTGGCCACGTTGGCCTCCTTTTACCGGGCGTGTATGTGAACCGGCGTGCCGGCTGACACCGAGCCGCACATTTGTTTGCCACTATCCGTCGCCGTTGGCCTTTTTCCGTCGCCGAGATTTTCCGCATACGAAGGCACGCTTATGACAAACGATCGCTCGTTCGAAAGTGGAAAAAATCGAATCATAATGGCAGTGGCGAGTGCTACAGCTCGGTGCTCGTTGCAGCGGAACTAAAGGCGATGCAAGAGTGAAATTAGAAGCCCAGTGCACCACCGCCGCCACTGGGCCGTATTTAATTGCTTCGAGAGCCCCGTCTCGGAGCAAAATGCTGGGGCTTTCTTTCATTTATCGACCGTCGCCGGATGGCTACTCGGGGGGTCTCGGCGAAAGCCTTACGCTGCGCCAACACGGGATGATAAATGATTCCGCCGCGCCGCGTGAGCTGCACAGCGAAAAAAAGGCAGCTTATGGCAGTCAAACTGTTTCAAAACGCTGATGCTGATCGGCGGCGCAGGTTTCGAAGCTTTTTTTCCGATGCTGCGTTGCGCTTCGTTTGCAGCTGCAACAGGAGTCGATTAATGGAACAAATGTTTCCATAATTATTACATCTAGGGAATGGACACAGCTAATTGACACCATTTCCTGCGATTTGTCGACACAATCTATTTCCAAATGGCCATAACACGAAACCTCAATAGATAGGTCTGGATTCGGGCGTAAACGAAAGGATGACTTCTATCGAATCGGATCACGAAACAAGCATCAGAAGGTGATTCGCCAAGGCCGCCAATCATTTTAGGATCAAAAAGCGAAAAGAAGAAGCTATGTAGAGTGGCCGAAAAAGACATCAGCTCAAGGCATCAAGCTCGAAGAATAAAAAAAATCCGTCAAAAGAATGGGATCTTCTGGACTTATATGGGGTTAAGCATCGACACAAGTGACCGGATATGCGGTGCCGTGAACTTCCCTTTTCATGGTAAATTAATTCTGGTTCGACAATAATTCTGGCATCCCTGAACTTGCGAAGGGTCTGAAATCTGAAACTCAACGGGAACCGGTTGGTGGAGTTCGTGTTCTACAATAAACACTCCTAGAACACTCCCCATAGAACAAGACACCGGACTCACTGGGGTCTAGCGTTTTCACTTTCGCTTCACGGCCACGGCGACGGACGGCCGGGAACCGATTTGCATGAGAATAAAAATTGTAATAAATTCAAAATACTTACTGGTCCACGGTCCAACATTGTGATTGTGTGTCGGTTGGTCGGAGGTCGAAGAAGGGGGTTTGGTTGGTTGGTCGGTCGCACTTGAGAGGCGATCTTGAGAGCCCGCTGATCGCGGTCGCCCCGAGGAGTCTGGGCGCAACTGTGGGCGCTGGGCTCCGTTCGTGTCTTTGCTAACGCAACAACTGATCGCACACAGAAAGGGGTAGCACCGAGAACTGGCTACTCCTACGAATGCAAATATGCAGGTTGCTGCTGCTGCTGCTGGTGATCAGTCAGTCAATCGAACAGAACTTGGAACGCGAGCGCACGGACCCGTCCCGTTCCATCGAGAACGCCGGACGCCGCCGGATACCCACAGGGAAACTGGTTCTGGCTTGCGGCGATTGAGGGGACGGCGATTGCGTGGGGCTACGGCCACCTAGAGCGAACCAGCGCTACGAACTACGAGGTACGCGTGGGGTTCGTTCGGTCTTCCGCGGCCCTGACTGTGCGCCGGAGCCAGATCACTGGAGCGATTCGAACTTCGCGCTAGCGCCCTGATCCCTGATGTGCGTGATCCTCTGCGCGCCGTTCAGGAGACACTAATTCGACCGATCTGGAAGCAAGAAGTTGGAAAGAGAAGAAGAAAAGATCGTGAGCATCCAACACTGTCACTGGCCATCGTCTGAACCCGCAAGCCCGCTGGAAGTCCCAGGCGCATTTTCCCCCCGATTTTCCTGGATCGTGGCCAACGGACACACGCAGACACGTCGTAAACTTTTAGAGCAACCAGTCCGCGCAGTAGTAACGAGTCCACTCCACTCCACTTAGCTGGCGATGAGGCAATCAATCGACCCAAGATCGGTGCCAAAAACACCGACGACTAGATGCACCGGCACCGGCGCTGGACACGGACATTCCTGCGGGGTCTCGGGAGCTCGAAGATTTTCGGTGTTAAAAATAGTTGCCCACCGTCGGCACATCGGACATGTGTTTACGCGCGGGATCCACGGCAAGGCAACGTCTTGTGGCCCGGATGCGATTCGATTACACGCGATCGGTGTAAACATTCAATTACTCGCCCCGAACCCCGTCAGGAGCGATGCAGTTTGACGGGAGCAGCCCGGGGAGCAGAGTGCACCGGGAAGGTGATGAAATTGTTTAACATGTTCCGTTTACGTGTTCCGTTTGGTGTCCGGCGACCACCCGACCGGCGCAAGATGCAGTTTCAAGGAAGCCAGCAACCGGGGCTGGCGATCTGGCGTGTAATAGATATATTAAAGCCGGGGGAGAAGAAGGTACGGAACAACAACAGCAGTCGCATCGGTTACGCTTTCCACACGCTGCAGGGGACGCCACGGGGACGGATGGGGAAAAGGGACCAAATTGGAAACGGAGAGAAATTGAGGCCCCCCCCGCCGTGGAGGGAAAAGTGTGAAAACTAAAATGTTGGTTGTAAATTAAACGGGGAGAGAGAGAGAGAGAAAAACCTTTCAATTATCTCGATATGGCGATGGCCGCCTGGATGGCCCGGCGAGCGGGTTGTAAATTGTGGGGTTGCAGCAGCAGCAGCCCCACGATGCGCTTCTGGCAGGCGATGTGGAAAATTATGACTGCACACGTCGAAGTTGGAAAGCCCCGGGTCCCGGCCCCGGTCCCTCTCTTTCACCATTATTTGCATCGGTTGCCGGGGGGGAGGGGGCGTTATGTTATGACAGGAGAAAATCCAAATTCCTTCTCCAGCTCCAGTTTCCGTCATCCGTAAAGTAAACAGTAGCGCAGAGCGGAGGAAGCATAAATCGTTCCATAAAAGGCCGAGGTTCGACACTCATCCTCCCGAGGTTTGGCCGAGTGCGCGCTCCGTGCAGGGATTGCAGCAACATTCCAAACAAAAAGGGATGGAATATGGGTAAGGATGATACGATTCACCGGAATCAATTGCCCCGAACAGAATTCAGACCCGAATTCCTGGTGGTTCCGTTGAAACGGAATAGGATTTTCACTCATCAAAAATCAACATTACTCAAAAGCACACCCATCTTCCGGTAAGACAAACATTTTCCTAAAGAAAGTTACGATGAAAATGGATTTTTTTTAAATGAATTGCTACGCTGCCCGGAGGGATATTTGGGACTCCCAAAAAGTTCTGTTCGATTTTGAAACCAACAACTTTAAATTTTGATACTTTGAATGAAGCTGAGTGTTCTAAATGTTCGGAGTGTTCTAAGCCGGATGATGATGAGCCACTCCTTGCTATTGCCATCTTCTTTGGTGCTTCGGATATTCTTCCTCGTTTTTCGTCCAAATCATGTCATGTTGTACACTTTCGTGATCGCGTTCAGCTGTTCCTGGATTCCAAATCTGACCTACGCAATGGTTTGTCGTTCAAAATTCAGCCTCTTCACAACTCACACAACAACCTTTCTCCTCAACATTTTTGGAATAGTTTTATATCGATTTTATCAGGATGTGACCCAATGTAGACCATTTCCAACAGTATGGATCCTTTAATTATGCACATTTCAGTTAATGTTCTTTGTTAGTAAGCACAAAGTTTTTGATAACAAGAGAGAGCCATTACCTGCGTGTTGCAAAAGAATGTCTTTCCTGAAACAAACATAACTTTTCGGTTGACTCAATATTATTTTATGAATTTTACAACCAACAGACACACATTACCGAATAAATATACGTTTCGGCGACGATATTCGATATTCGAATTTCACTGAACTCCCAAAGCCAAGAGCACCCAAAGAATCCAAAGAGTCACATCAGGTCGGCAAATCGATCCCGTCCGTACCACGGTTCGTGAATGATTTAAGTTTTAATTAAGCATCCCAAAAAAACCGTCTCGCCCCCTTGCCAATTGCATCATCGGCCATCGTCTTCAGCCCGCATCTAGTGCATATCTCGGAACACGGCGCCGATTCGGTGACGCGTGTTCAGGCCTCCGAATCCGAGCGCAAACACAACAAACATTGCCGGCCAACTATTTTTAGTGTCTTGGCAGGGCGCGACGGGTTGCGGAAGCAGTGTGCCCCGCCCCTGGGGGGGTGCCGAGTCCCTCTCGCGATTTGTCTCCCGCTCATCGCGCCAATCGCCAATCACTTCCGCGATCCGCACGTCAACCGACCCCGCTGATGGTAAACAGTTTCCCCAGTTCGTCTTGCGGGTCGTCGATCGATCAGGAACCGATCGATCACGAGCGGGAGAGAGAGAGAGAGAGCGCTAGGGATGTGCTCAAGACGCTGCCGGTTCAGGGTCGGGCTGCGAACCCCGCGAACCACCGTCGGACAAATTGAATTTAATCGAGCCAAAAAGGCTGCCAACCGACATCGACGCATCGCACCGGCAGGCGGAGGGCAGCAGCAGCGAAGCATCATGTTGGGGTTAGGTTGGCCCCACAGACATACGCGGACACACAGGCGCTCTCTGTGTTTCTTCTTGGTACGGGGCAACGACGCTGTGCGCTTTTTTCTTGCCGCTAAAATTAGAATAATTTTCACATACAAACCTAATACCCTACCGACGCGGATTTTGGCGTTTGAACCGAGTTCAATTTCGCATCGACCACACGACTCCCCTCGAACGGCGTGCGTTCATGATAAAAACATATCACCCGCGTGGCCCACACGCATAACTCTGTGTTTGTGCGCCGGTGATTACGTGATTTTTGGTCGGCGTAATTGTGAACCGCGTGAACAGAACACAAGCCGAGATGTGAAGTTCGTTGGAAAGTACGGTGGCAGTGGCCATTATTCATTCAATTCCTAGACCCATCCGGGCGCGTCCAAGAACCGGATTAGAAACCGAAACACGTCATGCCACCAGCCAAGGAAGCCCCCGATGCGGGATTCAATTTCAGGATGTCCTTCCTCATTAGCCATTAACTTATTCATCGTACGTATCATCCTCCCCATCGCGGACCGACCGTCATCTGGGCATCTGGGCATTAATGCCAAAGCAAGAGGCAACAACAAGGGACGACCAATAATTTCGATACCAGAGATCGTTACCAGAGGCGCTGCTACGAGCCTAATTTTTTTTTGTTATATTGGTACACTCTTCATATGAACCTATGTGAAAATTTCTTTCAGTCTGTCAATTCAGTATTTGTTTACAAGCCATTTAGCATCGTCGTGTCGTAGTATTTTTTACAATGGAAAAAATCAAGTATAGTGCAGTGATTGAACTTTTATTTTTGGGAGTTGTTAAAGCAAAGGAAATTTATGAACGAATGTTGAAAGTCTATAAGGACTTTTCACATTCAATAGAGAGATGGGTTGCTTAATATAAACGGGGTCGTACAAGCCTTGAAGACGATCCACGTCAAGTATATTAAAAAACAGTGGCAACACCAGAAATCGTGGGAAAAACATAAGATATCGTACTGGAAAATCGTCGACTGATTGAAAGGGATTTAATAGAAGGCCTAGGCATCTCATCCCCTAGCGACTTCCATCTGTTTCCAGACCTTAAAAAACTCATGCGTTGAAAGCGTTTTTCATCAAACGATGAGGATATAACAGCTCTGGAAGCCTATTTTATAGCCCTTTCCGATTCTCTGTTCAGGGACGAAATTCTAAAATTAGAGTCTCGTTGGATGAAGTGTATTGATATTCAGGGGAGACCATACCGAATAATAAAGTGTTTTCCAAACCATAAGAATGTGTCCTTCTTATCGAACGACAAAACTTAATGAACAACCTAGTACTCACACCGTGAGAAGTTTTTACCGCTTCACGTTTCACTTTCGCATCCGAGAATGCTGTGGATACGCCTTTGACATGGCAACGGTTGCTCCACTGTCAGAGTTGTCGTCGTCGACCGTTTGGATCACTCATTTATTCAGCCCACCACTCCGGCGAGGCATTTTTTCAAGAATTTTTAACGGACAAATCGGCCAACGGCCGTCGAATTCCATCGAACCCAACCTAACGAGCATCGCGCATTAACAGAGGGAAGCTTACGTAAACCAGAACCACACGCGAACGGTTAGCCGTTTTTTAACGGTCTCAGCAACGGCTGAGAGGCCTTTGAGTGATGGCGCACGGTGGCGCACCTTTTTGCATATCTTGAGCCCCATCTTGAGACACCCATCACGAGACCCACCAGGAACGGGGTAAGAGTCGTGACGCCAGGTGGAAGGTCGCATTCGGCGCCTCGCGCCACAAGATGCAACCCACGGAACGTGAAGACCCGGCGCTTGCTACGTAATCTGCTGATAATTGAGAAACACACATCACGGAGCGGCAAGAACCACAACGAGCCCCGCCGATTCGCTGCCGTTCCCAGGCTGCACACACAAAAGCACCAATTAATGTCTTCCGGCAGCACAGCAGACCTGGGAGTCGGGTCTCCGCGTGACGAAACCGGTTACCGAGCCACGGTTATCAGCTGGCACTATCGGGCGGGCGGTGGAAGACACTTAAACCTGGCCCGACACTTATGCTTCTGCCGTGTGTGCATTCCCCAGGCCCAGACAGCTGGCCAGGCGCGCGCTGTGACACGATAGTCACGGTTCCCGCCAGCTCCAGCGACCGGTCGACGCAACTCGTGGGATGATGCGTGGCCCGGTGTCGTAAAGTATGATTACTTAATTTAATTAAAATGCATTGAGCACGACCCCCAGACGGCGGCGGAAAGGAACTGTGTGGCGATCCGCCAACCGGGGTTCCGGCGTGCAGATTCGGCTTAGATTGGCGAGAACCGACGGGCCGGGCGAGGGAAGGACCACCATTTAAAGTAAAACGGCCACGCAACGGCTTGTCACGCAGTCCTCGCAGGAGGGGGCCGTTGACCTTGCGCCGAAAATTGTACAATTAAACTAATGATGACGTCGCCGGAGCGAGATGAAGCGAACGCCAACGCTGGACGACGTTCTGATGGACGTTTGCTGGCCCAACATTAATGTTTGGACGGCCCATTCGCCTGGCCAACAACCCTACACAAAAACCCTAGAAACCCTTTCGGACGGGATGATGACCATCAATTTGAATAATTTCTCCAACCACGCAGCACACCTTCGCCATCTGGTCGTCGTCCGCGTCGTAAAACGTGATGGGAGTGTAAATTGAAAGAGTGTCCCAATCCACCCCCATTACCGGGCTCCGTTTATAGGGTGCGTCTCTCTCTCTCTTGGGAACAAACAATCCTGTGAAGGTCATTAAATTTTAAACACCAACCGGTAAAGGTCCTCCGCAGTCTGTCAGGTTGACCTAAGCGGACCCCCCGCCCGAAACAAACGGGACCTAATCTTCGGGACGCCGTACACACCCGGCCAATGGTAATGGTCGCTAATTGAAGGCACTGGTGCCGGAGCCAGCTTTCTAGGGCGCTTCCCCGATGGAGGTTCTACTTTCACTTTCCTCGCCACTCGATCCCGGGCGCGATCTTGGTGACGCACTCGGCGGTGGCTAACGGTTCATTACCCACGTGAAGCACGCACGATCAGCGTGTTCCCCGACGACGATGGCGGGGTTCTAATTAACACCGACACCGTTCGCTGGCGAAGGCGAACCAAAAACGCGAAACCCAGAGAGCGTGTTGCCCGTGTCTGCTCCTGTAGAGAGGAGGTTAACGAACTAAGACGGACCGGGCCGGGCCACTCCCAGCCACGCATCGCGACTGCGCGACATCGCGGCTTGCGCGAGCGAATGGAAATGAATTATTACCCGTCGCCAGTAACCTGAACTTGAGCACTCGGTGACTGCACTGCACACCAGAACCCCCCAGAACGAATCGGCTTAGCGCTACGCCTTAAGACCCGCGATCCGAAGTGCTCGTTCGTTGTAAGAGGCTGTGGCGACTAAAATTACCACACCCCGACACGCCAATATTAATGAGCCAGCGGTGAGTCATCCTTCCGTAGCCCCGGGTGTAATCTTAACCGGGTGGATCGGCCCAGTATAATTAGTGAATTGTTTCCTGTTTCGCGTGCTCCAGTCTCGCCGGTTGATGGGCTTGAAGTGGCCCGTCTCGTCTGGATGTCGGAAATCCATCACTGCCGCGGCCCCGTCGGCTTCGCTCGGAATGCTCGGTTTTGGGAGACATCATGCTCCGCGGAATGGTGGTTTCGGTGACAGCCAGCAATTGTCCGTGTTACGTTTTTGGGTGTCACGGGCCTTCTTATCTGGATGATTATGAGGTAATGAAACGCTTGTGATGTCTGTCGGTTCGGCCGACGCCGTCTGTCGTGAAGGCGATTTTTTCTGCTTCTGAGAATTTCTCACTCATTTCGCCGATTCAGTACGCTGACCATAGCAGCCCGCTTTAGCATAGGGGCTTTGGTTGAGGTCAGAATAAACCTCGATCACCACGATCCGTTCGATCGATCCGATCCGAAACCGGGAGCCACACGCAAATGCACTTTGCATGTCCCACGTCCTACGCGGGACCACCTTGATGATCGTGTTCTACATGACCGGGTTTGGCTTCTACCGTACGCTCTCAGTAAAGTCACACCCCGAAGCAGCTTACAAAACATTGGCAACGCCAACGTGTTGGCTCGTGGGCCACGCGGTTTGGTCCCGAATTGAAGTCAGGGACGCGAACGCGCCAAGACATGTTCATCCCCTCGCAGCGTCGAAGGGATCCCGATGTCGTCATCTTACGCGCGCCCTACACGCTGTCGTAGATAGATGGCCAGAGATTAGCATTCCGAGCGTGCACAGTTTAATTTGTGTGTCCTTTTGCCGTTGGGCGTCATACGTTAGGCGCGCGGCCTGATGAAACCACGGCCCTGACAGCATCTGTAGCGCGTTGCGCCACTCTCGATTGCTCTACAGACAGCGTCGTGTAGTAGCTAATCATGTAGCTAACCCCGTTATGCGGAAAAGCCTTCCACCAGAATTACTGCCATATTTTTTCGGGTAATTTTATGGAAATGATCCCCAAGGCGTGCTGGGTTCGATGTTGCGATAAGGCCTATTTCGAGTGCCACCTCTCGTCGGGGGACCTGCTCCTGCATGCAAAAACCGGATACTCTATTAAAAGAATAGAAGCCTCCCCGAAATAGAACCCCAGAAGAGGCTTGCAGATAATGATTGTCACACGCATCGGATGCAGAAAACCAATTTCTGATTCGACGACCTTCGGTGAACGGATCCGCTTTCGCCGCCATATAAAAAAACCGACAGGAAAACGTCGGTATCGGCACGTCCTTTCATATAACGACAACCGGTGGGGCACCATCGAATCCGAAGTCACGTTTCCAATGAACTTCCGATCGGCATCTGCACGGTTCGCGGTGCTGTCGAAGGTTGCGGCCGGATGTGGACCGGAGAGATATTCCTATTTATTGCCGTACTTCCGCCATTTCACATTTTACCTCACCGAGTCGAGTGGCACGAGCAACAACATGTACATAGACACTTCACCTCACGACGGACACGGCACACAAAGTGGTACTCGGAATGGAAGCAGAATAAATGGAGTTCGATCTCAGTGCAGCGCTCGCTTCATAAGTAATGCTCAATTACACTTAATCCAATCAACCGCGCAACGGACTCTCGCGGGTTTTGGGCGAAAGTGTGCAAATTCTCATCCGCACATCCAATGGCGCATGATGCACCATCTGCCACGTGTGTGTTGAAAGTGTTGTTGCGCATGCAACATGTTCCGATGGCGGCGCTTCGGTGGAAGTCCTTAATCTTTCCACGAAAGACGATAAGAACTGGGGCGCACGCGAATGACAATTTGACGCTCGCCGTTTGTTATTCGTTTTCTTTTGCAATGTTTTATGAGGGGAGCGGGCAAAGCAAATGTTTACGTAAAGTGTGGCTCACTTCTGCGAGGTGGCCATTTATGGCGGGGGCTTTGATTGCATTACGCTCGTGGTGGATGCATCAATTTCTGTCAGTATATTACGCAAATCGCCTCCGTAGGCCTCGTTAAAAAGAACTGCACAAGCTTCATCCCAGCGAGAGCCCGGTGGCCTTCGGTTGTGCGAATCAAATTTTCATGTCCGAGACGGAACGGAGAAAATCTCCGATTTCTAACGTGGCACGTCCTTGGCAAACATCTCGTGCCAGCTCGTGCAGCCAATTTTCGCCTCCTCCGAAGGACTCAACGAAACGCCAGACCCACGAGCGCAGAAATCCGCATCGACGCGCTTATCGCGCGCCACCACACCAAGGATACGAGAGGCATGAAGACCTTGTTGGCCGGATGAGTTGGAGCCTGGTTTCACCGTAAATCAAGCCACAGAGGCTTGAGAATTCGCTGCTCGTGAATCAAAATAAAGCCCAACCGGCGGCTGAGTGAAAATAATTAAAAGCGCAGCACAACGAACGGTGCGGCGAAAAATCCCGGCCACCGCCAGGGGAAAACCCCCGCGTGAAGCGGAAAAACTGGGGCGGGGAGGCGCACTGTCACGGACACCGCACGCACTCATCTCACTTTCGTTGCACAACCGCCACGCACGGAGGTCTCAGGGCCGGGCGGCGATAATGGCGCGTTCGTCCGTTGTGACTGTCGGGTTTTTATCCCACTTCGAAACGAGCGATCGAAAATCTTTCGTCACCGCGCGGGAAAAGGGGCGAGGAGGAAACCCCAGAACATCATCTCCCGGCTCCCTGCTGACTGGCCGCACCGATGGTGGATGGTTTTCGAAATTTGTCGCCGTTTTGTCGACCGATGACGGACGCGCCCGGTGGGTCGCGATTTTCACGCCGGCCGAGTTCAGGACGACGCACAGGACGGAGCGTCACTGAAAGCAAGACGAAGAAGAGGCGGGCAACAAACTCTCTCTCTCTCTCTGCCTCTCTTCAAGCACCGGTGTTGCTCTACAAATATCAGTTCAAAAATAGAGAAACAGAAGACACCCTCGAAGGACCCGATCGTGCTCCGCCTGTGACAGGTGTGCTGCTGCTCCGACTGGTCCGATTATTTTTCACGGCTTTTCGTGGAAACGTGGAATATTACGGCCGGGTTTCTCCGGAAAAGCCAAGCCTACCAAGGAGCGCTGCAAACTCTTTGCCTGCGAATTATGACACTCTCGCGGAGCGACAATACTCTCGGCCAACTGCGACGATGATGCGAACCGGTTCAAAGTGTCGCCTTCCCGTCTTTAGCATTACAAAACGTCAGAAATAACGTCAGAAAAGCCAACGAGATCTAATAGCAGAGAAGAGGAAAACGAATGAAAAAATCCTAATTTGCTGAGCCCTCAGACACCACTGAGTTGAGGAATCTCTAACGTAATCGTTAGAAACGACTTTTAACTCAATCCTAGGACGAGAGGAATCAATTCTTCCAGCCATCTATCGGAAAAGTAATGAATTAACTTTGGATAGTTCTGATGTATACAAATCATGCTCAAAAACTGGTGACCCCGAACAGCGCTCGAATCAACGTTGAATAAGTGGATGGAAGAATTCGAAACTTTGAGCTGCAGAAGTTATTTTCAACTAAACTGCGTAAGCGAGCTTCGTTCTAGGAAGATTGTGTTCCCAAAGCAGACTGTTTGGCGAAATTATGCACAAAACCACAAAACCCTTTTCTCCAACCGGTGATGCCCCGGTGGTGCATTTTTTTTTAAATTGAATCAAAACTATGAAACAAAATAATTGGAAATACCGATCGCTGACGGACTGACTGACTGGGAGTGGAGTGGTGCCATTTCCGTGCCACCGCCAGGAAAGGAAACGGGCGATGATGGTGTTTCATTCAGTTTCCAGTGACCCAGACACTCATCCCCGCACCCCACCCCACCGCGTCGGTGCCCTTCCGTGCCCCCTTTTTTTGAGGCCATTTCCGCGATGCTCGTGTTCCGGTTGTTTTGTTGCCATTTTCGTCAGGCGCCGGTCCGCTGTGCCGGTCGTCGTCTTTTCGGAGCGGGTGCGATTGGTGCAATCGGTGCGGGTGCGGCGAGGGGAAAAAATGGCGCAAAAAATTGCACTGCGCGCGCTGGATGCAGTTTTGCAGGACCCTCGGGTGTGTTTGGTTGCCCTCTTGGGGTTTGCTGCCACCCAAACCAGTTTCCATGGAGCGCGCGGACCTGTCAATTCGGTGACCATCGATTCCGGGGCCGTCGAATCGATACGCCACCGCGGTTCGGCCCGCAGCCGGGTTTGGGCTGCAGAAGGTCGAGCTCCGGTGTTTCGCAGGGAGAGCGAGAGACAAGAGGTTGGCCGTGGTACGTCTCGAGTACGTCGGGACGAGATTACGCCGCGACAAGGCTAGCCCGGGGGCGTGCGATGTGCATCGTCAGCATCGGAGTCATCGGATCATGTTGCAACAAGATCCACACCACTGTCCCACTTTCGGAGGAGCCCCACGCGGAACGTTCTCATCTGACTCACCGAGATCCGAGGTCGTCGACGGTGACTGACGACAGATGATGCTCGCCCGACACGACATCGACTATCATCGGCAGTCCATTAAGAATAATAACGGTAGCGGGCGCGAATGAGTCAATCGTTCGTCGCGAACACCGACCAGCTGATTCAGTCTGGGCCCCCCCCTGTCCGAGGACTTTGAACCTTAGCGCTTCCTGGAGAGCGATCTGTTGCCAAGCACGCCGCGCACGGAGCACGATCATCGAGTGTGTTTTTTGGAAACACCCAGAAAAAAAAACCGAACACCGGTTTGGGCGCATAACAACAACGCCGCTACCTCACGACGCGTGAAACTCGCGCACGCAACATTGCGCGCGGTAACATTGAAAAGCTATTTTTGGCACCTCTCAACGCCGGCGATGTCAATTGGCGATGCGGTGGCCCTTGGATGCGGCTCGGATCGGCGGTGAAACGGTCCCGGCCCTATTTTTAGCGCCTCGCCCGAAACCCCCAAACACGCCCCGGCCTAGCCCAACCCCGAGAGAGAGAGAGAGAGATTAGCGGAATCCGCGGACGATCGAACGGACTTTCGACACTTCCCTAACGTTGGGGGTTGGTATCAGTGTGACCTAGTCAACCGGTAACTCCCGGAGGCAGGACTTTCTAGGGGACCAGGGGACGATCATGATTCACGAAGCGACCCTAGGAACTCTGTTTCCGGAACGGCGTGATTCACCGCAAATAACGATGAACCAAACGACAAGGCTGTTAATTGACCGGTTCAACAGTGCGGAACTACGGATCTCGAGCCGAGATGCTAGGTTGACCAATAAGCTTTGCGGTGCGATAAGAAAAACACAATTTTATGGGTATTCCTGAACATCTTTCTGAACCCTGCAGTGAGAATCGGAAAGGGCTGCAAAATAGGCTTCCCGAGCTGTTATGTCCTCATCATTTGATGAGAAACGCTTTCGACGCATGATTTATTTCAGGTCTGGAAACAGATGGAAGTCGTTAGCGGATGAGAAGCCTAAGGCTTCTACTAAATCTCCCTCACTCAACGATTCTCCAATACTTTAACCTGTATTCCAATACTATACCTGTTCCATTGTAAAAAATACTGTGAAACTTCACATACGTTCATCTGAAGAGCTGTTCCAATATTACAAAATTAGGCTGATATCAGCGCCCTCTGTCAATGAACCGCAATTCTTATTGAACAACCCACTGCCTACTCATAGCTAAGGTCCAAGCGCAGCACTTCCTGGGAACTCGAGATGCCGTTTAGTGCGCGCCTTTAATTGACGTTAATTTCTTTACTGCAACCCGAGCCAGATTCATCACGGGTCGTTGCGAAGAATGATTTGGACGGACGGTGGGACCTCCAGTTCTACGAGCGCGACACCTTACTTCGCTTCGGTTGAAACCGGTTACACGATGCGTGGTGCCTTCGAAATGGCAAACTACCTCTACCAATCCGAGGTACCGACCGGTAATTTATTTTATTGGCCGCGTCGTGGTCGGCACCTATCGGTTGGCTCGTAATTTATTGTGCAGCGAACGGGCGCGTAGATTAAAATCTAATTACCGCAGAGTGGAGTGATTCCATGTTTGAGGTCCCGCACATATTTCACAAACACGGGGACGTCAGTCGCGACATTTAGCCCGTTTAATGGCGAAGAAATCTCTCGGAATCTTCGACGCGAACAAAGGCTGGATAGTTTCCAGTGACCCTGGAACGGTCCAGTGGCACCGTCCAGAGCGCCGACGGATGCCCACACAGTCGCGCGCGTCCTTCCCACGGAGGAGTGACTGGCGGGTTATCGGGAGCAAGGTCTTTCGACCTCGACACTAACGAGCGGCCCTCGGTCTTGGGACTGGGAACTGTGAGACGCATCTCTGTGGGTGCTCAGCATCCATCGACCCGGACACTCTCATCATGGTTCAATGGTCGTACCTTCTCCGAAGGATCCGATTTTGATCGGTCCCAGGTTGAGTGGAAGCAACTAGCGCGTATCAGTTTGTCGTTTTCTTGAGCAACCCAACATTTCGGTGGGTTCCACATGTTGTCCCTCGCAAACACCTTGAGGTCCGCTGTACCTGAACCGATAACCTATTTCGTGTCGTGTCCCTAATTTGTTGGGAAACTATCACTATCTACACACGGTGCAGCACGCGTCCACCTCGCCCCACTATCTCCCGTTGTCGTCGCCCGGCAATCACAAACATCCCGCTCGGGAGATTAGATTTCACCTTGGCGTGCGGACCGAAAAACTGGAAAGCCCCACGCGGGGACCGAAGCAGGGTCCAGGAACCGGCTGGCTGGGGAGGGCCTAAAAAAACGCCGAGGTTCCGCGCAGCAGGCCGATAGAGCCTCTGGATGGGGCGGCTGGGCGAACCGGTCGGGAGCGCGACACCATATCTGGGCCCACGAAGAGCCCCGGGCGACATAACTGTACTCGCTAGTGGTGGGGCTTGCCCCGTGTTCCGTGTTCAGCTGTTTCGCACACACCTCGACACGGCATCCTTCCGTTCCTAGAAAACGGTGAAAAGGCCGTGAAAGTAAAATCTCGCCCTCCCGAGCCAGCAAGACGTAGCCCGTTCGCATCCGATTCGTAGGGAGGGGCCCGAGGGCCGAGGTCGAATGCAGGCGCGAAGGGAGCACTCACACAGGCACAGGCGGACAAGACAGCTTGAGCAGAACTTGAAAAACGAGTTGCACTCTATGAATTTCTCGTTCCGTTCGCTACAGGAGCGCGATGGGCTGAAGTGGCCCGATGCTGGCGTGGGGAGATGTACTTGGCAGCGTTACGTTGGCTCCTCGTTTTCCTCTATTTACATTGGCACCGCCAGCAGCACCAAAAAGAAGAAGACTGGAAGGGTTTGCTGTCGTTGGCTCGCTCAAGAGCGCCACTCTGCAGTGCAGAAGATAAATTGTAATATAAAACGCTGGCGGCCACGGGTCCCCTGGAGTCGCTTTATTGGATTCAATCTGCCACGAGGGTGTAACCTCTACCTGACGGTATCCGAGAGTAAGGTCTTGACGCAACCAGACCTGCTCCTGTCCCCATCGGGAACCGCTACGCTAGAGAAGATCTCGCGCACAGGAAAGTGAGTCGACGTGAGGTCGCATCCATAAATGAAGTTTCAATAAAAACAATTAAATTTAAGGTCACCCAGCACCAGGACGGCAACTTTCCTTGGGGCGGCCCCGATTTTCCGTTACTTCCTTCCAGATACCACAAAGGCCCTGTCCAAGAGGCCAATCGAAACTTTCGCTCTTGATTGCGGGCCCCGAGGGGGCTGAGGAGTGGGCAGCGATCGCTTCACGCGAGCTTCACTTTCGCGTGTCCTCTCCCAAAACCAACGGACGGTCACGGTTCATCGGGTTTTCGGTGAAGGTGAAACCAATCCACCAGCGGATTGCCGCCCTTATCACGCCATCACGGCACACGCAATCAACGCCGACACACAATTAGCACAATTAGGGGGGGCGCGATCGGTGCCCCCTTTTTCCCCACGAGACCTCTCTCCAGTGCCTTCCGATGGTTAATTAACACCCCGAAGTGTGTGCGCGATCTGGATCACAACCTTGTCCTTCACTGGTGACGCTCAACTCTGGGACCGAAATCTTCAACCGCGAGGAGCGCGAGGGCATCGTCCTGCTCGGTGACGCCCAATTGATAGCACTCGCAATGTTTGACATTGCCAATCATCGTCAATTAGCGAGCTCCGGGTCTCAGCCGCCTGTATGGCCTAGTGGTCCGCTTATCGCGCACCAGGAAGTAGCTCCGGAGTAACGCACTCTCGACCGCTCGCGTAGATCACGATCAGAATTGGCGCACTGGTCGCAGCAGATCGGCCAAAGTCCACGTCGGACGCGGGCCGTCTATCCGCGTTGTAGTGGTCTGTGTGCTAGAGCCCAGCCTCCCCCCCTGAATTGCCCGTGGTCCCTGTGGCTGTCAAAACGAAAACGTCAGATAGAGAACGTCTGAGGGTAACCGCGCGATCACGGACGATGGTTGTTACAGTCAGCTCTACTGAGCCCGGTCAAGGGTCCCGCGGGCGCACACATATAGCCATTGTGTTTTTTAATGATCGTAACCGGTTCAGACACCGAGGACTGCTGCTGAGAGGCCCCTCACTAGCCGACGACGGTGGAAAAGAGAGCGAACGAGATCAATAACCCCACCGGGAATATTCTGGGCACAAGATCCGTCCGTCCCTAGGTCCCGGGACGCGATGATTCTTGATTCTTGATTCACAGCACGCCCAGCCAGCGCGTTGGCTTTCCTTCACCGGCGATCGCGATCATGGGCGTCGTTTCCTGCGTTCGCCGACCCAGCCCAAGAAACCCAACCCGAGACACTCTCTCTCTCTCTCTCTCTCTCTGTCTTTCGCTCTGGTGTCCGTGGAGACCCTAAGAAGCTAGCCGAACGACCGGTTCTGTGTGAGGTCGTCGTCGGCGGCGGTTTCGAATGACCCACGAATCTCGTGGAGTCGATTCTCGGAGTTTTGTTGATTGTGTTATTTAAATTTTAACTTCCTTCCCAGGGGTGGGGTTGCCCTGTCCTAAATTCTAGACTCCCGCTCGAGCAACCGCCGGCTGGCTGGCGGCCTCGGACGTCAATCGGTCAATTAATGATCCATGACTTCGGCCGGCAGGTCCCAGTGGCCGTGGGAGAGGCCGTCGTGCGCTTCCTGCCCAACGTAGGTGTCCACTGGCTGAGTGTGCAGCTCAAGAACTGTCCAGTTGGCTTGTAGTGAGCTGGTCCTACGTGGGGTGCGCCTCAACATTTGGACCGACCCCGTAACACGAAACTATGTAATTTAAGTCGCGCTCCTAGAGGATGCCATCGGAAGTGCACCCGAGACACGGCCTCGAAAGGACAATACAGCATCGGAAAAAAAATTGGACACCTCAAGAGGGACGTTCGCAAGAGGGTAATGGACCGCCTCTAGGACGCCCGGACACTCGGTTCGGTCGGTTCTTTTCGGTGTCCCCCAAATCAACAAACTTTTGTGAATGAATTCCTCCAACTCCAGTGTCTAAAATTAGCCACCAAACTAGCGCACCCACCATCACGCCGTTGACTTGGAGTAACCTCTCAATATCGGAAACCCCCAAAAAAAACCCTGGCCGGGTTTGACGGATCGATCGGAGCGCTGCGATGCGAGCTGCGGATGAGGCCAAACTTTGCGAAAAACACTTTCACGATAGGTTCACGGCTCGGATGGCTCGGAGGCGCCTTTCGCCAGGACGCCAGGTTGCTTCCTGCGGGAAAGTTAGGACGGGACGATGGGCGGGTGAAAGCTAACTTCATTTAATCTCCTGGTCAACAAAACCCCCCCCCCCGGACCCGCCGACCACGGTTATCGTTTCCGAAGCGGGCCGAAGGAGAGTAAATTTAGATTAGGCTTACATCACCCTCGGCTGGCCTGATGGGGCTCTCGATGTTGACACTGTCGCTTCAAACGGCACTTGTCGTCGTCGTCACTGCTCTGGCCACAGGCGTTCGAAAGGTGTTTGCTTACCCCCGTCTCGTTTATAGACCACCCGTCTGGCCCGTCCCTTGTCTCGGGATTTTTTATGTTATTATTATTGAAAGTTTCGGGCGCCCAGCGAGGGGCAGCAATAAATCCATTTGTCTCGCGCCATTCAAAGATGGCCAACCCCCCACGGCAGGCGGTCATGATGATCCCCCCGTCGGATGATGAAGCTATTAGGTCCGCGCAGGAACATCGAATGACCCTCGCACTGATTGAACATAAAACTCAGGACCCGGACCGGATCGTGGGTTGGAGCACGTTTCACACGTTTGGGGGAAATGTTTCATCAATTTTTCAATGTAATCTGTCAATTAAGGGGGTCATCCGATTCATTTACTAACTTCGAGGTGACATTTACAATCTTTCTTCATAAGATTAATCATAGTTTAAAGTATGGCCCACTTAGAATCGGGAACAATTGCATGATTTCTAGCAGCGCCTCTGGTGGTCGGATTTCAAAAGTGTTGATAGTCATATCTTTAGTAAACATTCGACTTTCAGTGCTGAAAGTTTCATCTTAGCACGTGGAGTTTATGGAAAGTTATGCTTAATTGAACTCGAAAGAAGAAAAATCAAGCACAATCAAGTCGAAAACACCACGTGGTCTACTTTAAAAATCTCAAAAACACAAAAATTTGCAAAATTAACTATATATTGCTGTGCTCTACCGTTTTTGGGAACCCAATACCGTAGATTGAAAGATTCAGAGTAGACGTCGTAGCACAACATAAAATCGGCAGCTGAAGTGGAAGGTTTTAAGATCAATCGAGGCAAATCCTGGACTTTCGGTTCGGGATATTGCAAAAAATATGGTATCAGCAGAAGTACTGTCTAGAGGATCTGTCTACAAAAAGCTACTGTTTTTCCTTGCATGAAAGCATCCAAAAAGGACACTTAAGCAAAACCTAGTTGCTAAAACACGCGCCTCTAGTTGTACGAAAAGGTTATGACGAGGTACAAAGGTGCTTATGGACGACGAAACATACGTGAAAATTGATTTTGGACAGCTTCCTGGACCAAAATTTTATCTCGCCACGGCACGTGGAGATGTCCCCTCCAAGATCAAATTTGTATTCGCCAATAAATTTACACAAAAATTAATGATATGATTTTGGCCTGATTTGGATAGCTGCCACTATAGCAGGGATGTAGTTCTGTGGCAGTTTTACAATAAGAGGGATTTCATCGCAATGAATATCAACCCACCAAATTGCCCTAAACTCCGTCCATTCGAAAATTATTGGCCAACAATCGATAGGAAGATGAAGAAGATTGAAAAGGTGATGCGGGATGCTACAGAGATGGCGGGAAATTGGAAAAAAAAAAATTTGCCGCTGAGAAGGACCAGAAGATTGTGCAGAAAATGGTGGCACGCATTCTAAAGAAAGTTCGCGATTTCAGCCATGTAGCATCAGATGTAGTAACATAAATTTTTATCCTATTTTTCATGAAAGCAAAAGGCCAACGTTGGATGATTGGGAAATGGGGTCTGACAGAATCGGAAGTCTGATGCGCTCGCTTTTTAATCATTCTTTAGGCACACTATAGGTTTGATCCCTCTCAGTTTATAGTAGACGACTCCGTGCAGAACTCAGATAGGCAGAATCTGACCATATTTTCCGAGCGCAAAATTGCCTTTAAATTACAGTTCCTGCGGCCTGAATGTTTAATTAGTACATTCGAGCAAATATCCTTGTGCCATAAACAAGGTAAGGCAAGGTTAAGGATCCTTAGGCAATAACCAAGAGCCACTTGCTGCCACCGGCTTATCTCGCTTCCAATCGAGCGCAAACGTGGCACCTGACGACCTGACGACATCGATGATCTAATTTTATGTCCCACGAGCAGAGAGACAGCCCGAATCATATCACACAGCGCACCGGTATTAAATTTCGTCATTGTGGACACACCACAAAACGCGCCGTTATTAGAGTGGCGAGCGACCGGGACCACAAGAAGTTTCGCCACCCCGCCAAACAATGCGACGGTGGCGAAGAAGCAAGGGCAGGGCGTTAGGTAAACCTTTGGGTGGTTCGCGCTTGGCCGCCGGACAATTAGCAAGTGCCCGCGCGGTGCTGCGCCCCGCTGCGCAGGTGAGTGAAATCGCAGCCACGGCGGCGCGCGGAGGCTTTCATAAACTGGCCGACCGGTCAATTCAATGCCTTTTTTTCGCGACGCCCCTACACAGCCTTCTTACGGTCCATAAAGCCCCGCCGCCGCGTGCAGTGGGCCGCACTGCGCCATTCACGCACGCACGCCCGGCACCGCCAAGGCGCGTGTCCGGCACGTGATTAGTGAAGCGGCGAAATAAGGTCGTTTTCGCGGGGAGAAAAGAAAACAACCGCCGGCCGGCCGCTGGCCGCCGTGAGAATTCGTGAGCGAGCGGCCCAGGCCGTTTTTCACGCTCCTCGCGGATTGGGAACGCGCGCGCATCGGCCATCACGCGGGGCTGGCCTTCGCTATCGTCACGTAACAGACGGTGTCGGCGGATGATGTGGAAAAACTTCCACCCATCGGAACCCTTTCGATTTTTCCTCCCCAACCTTGTCCCATTTTCCAGTCCCCGAGGCCGAGGCCACGATGCACGCTAATCAACAGGTTGCACAACACAGCAGCAGGTCCACGGGGATCGCTCGGCTCGGCCAGATTAATGCGCGAAAGTTTCGCGCAAAGCGTTTGGCGGTAAACGAACTGGATCGAACGATGCATGATTTATCGGTGGCCGAACCGAACGGTGGCGTTTCTATTTCTTGGCCCCGTTTTGCGACAATCTCCGGACCGGGCCCTGTTATCAGCGTTCCCAGCGCAGCCGGGAGAGATATGTTTCCGGAAATGAGGGTCCCCTCGATCGGATTAGCAAACTGCATCGGGCCTCCGGGAGGGAGTCCGAGTAGTGACGGCTAATTTATTGCCCCGACGCTCTGGACCCCCAGAGCTTGTTACGAATAAATCGTCCACTTCCTACGCAACCCCCCGAGTCGGAGAGAGAGAGAGAGAGAGAGAGGACACCCGGGTCCGGTCACGGTAGTTCGAAAGCGAAATCCTAAAATTAGTAATGCACATGAGGCGAAATGCCGCGCAGCATCGAACCAACTTTCCTCTCTCTCTCGATCAGGCGGTTTGGTTTTGTTTATTTATGTTGCGTTGGTTGTTTTGGGTTTTATCAGTCATACAGCGAGACACCCCGAAATGAGGGTGAGGTCACAAACGATAGGGTCAAATGGAACGGAGCGCCCAAAAAGAAAAAACCCAAGAAGTCCAAGGAAAGTGTTGGGCGTTGCACAACCAAGTGCTGGTGGGCACTTTCGACGCACCGTAAATATGTGCACAACTAATGACGGACCAAAATCTCCAAGAAAGTGATTCCGAGGTCCGAACCTCCCGAGGAGGTGAGTTGACCAACGGCTTCTTCACTCCCCGGTCTGTAATTTCAATGTCCAAACGTCAACCCTCAAATCGATGAGGGAACCAACTTGATTAGAGAGACTTAGCTCTATAGTCCATAATGAGCTCCCGGAGTTTGTGCCAGTTTTTATCATAACTCATGACATGATCAACCCACCGGAGTCTGGCGAGCTAACAAGTCTTGCGATTGTAAGGGTTCCGCATAACCCTCAACAGTTTTCGTTTTCCGATACGAAACACGTCGGGGTTCGAATCCTCGAAATGGCCCCATCGTTGATATGGCGTGCTCTGCCCGTTCTAACATCAAAATAATTTACCAACTGAAGCCCAGCCCTGCGTAACGCACCAAAAAAACCCAGAGAGACACGCATTCGTGTCGCGCACCCGGAAACGCACCATAACGGGACCCGCACGGCCCGACTTTTAACAGCACAACCGGGTATCCGGGTAATTTGTATGTCGTCCAAGTTTCGTTCTGCACTGCCCCTCTTTCTCTGCCGCAGTGCGCGACAAACGCGACAAACGCATCGGGACGGGCCCGTTCTGCTTTGCTGGGCGGGTTTCCACGAACCATTGTCTCTCCGGGCGGGTGGTTGATAAAAGGGTGGCCAAATCATCAGGCATCGCGGCACCCATCGCCTGCGTTCGCTTACTTTCATCCGTCGTTGTTCCGTCCGTTTTTTTTTTGAATACAGGGAGAAAGGCACACACGTCCGTCCGGCAGAACAACAGCGGATCGGGCGGCCATAAACACACCCCGCGTGCCCGGCCCGGTTCCACATCGTTGACTCCGCTAAACGGTGCGCCCAAATTTCTCTTTCTCGCCGGAGAGAGAGAGAGAGTCACGACGTGCGATTGCATGATCCGCAGCAGCAACATCGATCGATCTTCGGACCGATCTTCGCGAAAATTGGCCCAAAACGGTCGCACGTGCCCGCTACGCGTTACGCAACCCCCGTAAGCGTTTCCTCCGGCCACCCTCTGGGGGTGCCCGATCGATCCGATCCGACGCGGACCGGAAGTTGGTGTAGAAATGCATCAGAAACCCTGCTTACCCAGCGGGTGTTACGTGACACAGGGTGGGAAGTCGACAGCAAAAGCCCCCTTGATGGCCTCCCCTGCTTCTTATCACTTTATCACGTGTGTTGGCGCGAGCGATTGACGAGAAAGCGAACACTTTGCCTCTCACTCACTCACTCGCGACGGAACCTTGTGTTCGTTGATAACAACCGGAGTGGCCGCCAGCCAGCGGATTGGCTGGTGTGTTGGCACACCACCAGCAGGCATCAGGGTTTACAAATTTTCAGATTGATTGAGATTGATGAGAGCATCGAAAGTAAACAAAAAGTCTAATCGAACGCAAACAAAACTGCCCTAAATCTGGAGCACAGGGCGGCAAAGGAGTACGGAGATCCGGAACCGGGGCTCGCTAACGAAGGGCTTCTGGTAGTTTTTTTTAAGTGAGCATATTTTCAAAATTTTTATAAAAATAGGTTAATGAGTTGCCCATTTTTAGAAGGTGGCTAGCGAAGATCGTCACCAGAAATAAAGCTTCACCCACAAGACTTGTTCCTTCATGAATGCTTTTCTTCTGTCATTAAGTTCGATCAGCTGCCGAGTCACCACGACCAGCATTCCTTTTTTTTTAATTAACCTTAATAAGTCGCAGAAACTTTTTTTTAAATGTTACGTCCAACACCTTTTATATGAGGAAAACGACTTTGGTTTTAATAAGCCCTGATTGTTTGTTCTATTGCTGTCTCACTTTTCTCAAATATAATTAAACTCATATTAATAACCAATCGAAGTTCTTCATCGGTTGCTGAGCTGAAGCTGCGAAACAGTATAATGTCTTGGGAATCATATTTTTGCTCATATTACTCAAAAAGCTTAGCATAGCTCTTAGGACCTTAGACTAAAATTTAGAGGACCTTAGATTTAGACTAACCGAAAGGATCTGCTGAATCGGTGATGGAGCGATTGAAGCCCCTCGATTCTGCTTCACGCTGAACAGATCCCGACATGTTGAAATTGCTAACAAAATGATAAGCATTAGCCAATGAACTTAGCTGCGGGACAAATCTCGGAACTTGCTCACCACACTCTATACCTCTGCCTCACAAGACCCTTCCATTTTATCTAATGCTCCCGAATCGAACCAAAACATGCATTCAAAGCTAAAACAACCCCAACACAGATTATTCAGCCACAGAAAGAGAGTAAAAACAAGACTCCCGAAGCGAACCACAAAAAAACAGATCGGAAAACAGACCCCAGCATGATGACGGGTGGCGTATACAAATTGTCAAACTTTTCGCCGAAAAGCCAGATTCTTATCGCGGTTATGACTAAATGAAGCGTCCACCCGGGACCGACGACCCCGCATAGCCCCCGGGGTTCCTTACACCCCCCTCACCCTGGGAGCCCTGGGGTTCCGGTACACAAATTCTTTCGCAACGCCAAGTAAACACCGAAAGCGTCCTCTCTTCCGGCCGCTTCGGTGCGCTCCACGCGAACTGCATTAGTAATTGGTTATAATTTATGGAAGCCACAATCGGAAACTCATCGTTCCGGGCGTTCCGGAGCGCGCCACGCAAACGGCAAGAAAACCGCGGCGTGGTGCTTCGCGATATTAGTTTTCCGAGGGCACCGGGTTTCTCTGCGTGGCCCCAAAGTTTCGTAAAACCTCAAACGGGCCTGGGGGTCCCCGCCCCAGAGGCCCCCCCAGAGGCCCCCCCCAGAGAGAGAGGAACAGCGGCCATCGAGTAAATTGTATAACAAGTTAGTTAGACAACTAATTGATCACCAAACAACAGCGACAAATGTGTGTCCCTCCGGCCCTTCTGGTGGGTCCCTTCCACAAAGAGAGAGAGAGAGCGCTGTTCTCCCTCTTTCTCTATCTCTGTCACACTGGTTCCGCAACATAAAAAAAGACCCAAACATAAGGCCCCACATTCGCTTCGCTCCACATCGCGACGCCGTCGTCAGGTTCGTTCCGGGTTTCCTCTGAGTGTGGGGACCCGGTCCCCGCGGGGGGGGGTCGGCGGTCCAGCACACAACACAACAACAAAATGCGCATCACACACACACATACCCGCACACGGGTTGTGTCACTCACTTTCGCCGTCTGCCCCCCCGGGTTGTCACTGCAACCGGCTTCCGGGGGCCGCTGTCGAAGGAAAACGAATGAATTTTCAACGCGTGGTTTGAATTTTCCGACCCCCCCCCGAAAGGGGTCCCAGTCGGCCCCCTCTTATGTCTGGGGCCCTCGGGTCGCGGTGTGGGTGAAATAAATAAAAAATTTATTACATTCATTACAATCGTCACACACCGCTCGTCGTCGTCGTCGTCGGTGGTGGTTAGGGGTCCCTGTTTGCGTTTTGGGTCCCTCTCCGTGCTCCCGTGCGCCTGTGTGTTGGTTTTGGTCGCCCTTTGGTTTACTTTTCGGTTTCGTTACGGTTTGTTTATATTTTTAACCCCTTAAAGGGGTCCTTTCTCTCTCTCTCTCTCTCTCGCTCGCGGAATCGAAACTCGAAACGGGTGGTTGTTGGGTGCAATTAATGTTTTGATTTTTCCTGTTTTCAGCTGCGTTGTTTTTTCCGGCCCAGCTGCTGTCGGAATCGCACACCAAAACTCACACAGATAGGAGAGCCTTCATTTGCATTTGTGTGCGTCCTCCGAATCCTGATAGTACGATTTACGATTGTTTGGAAAACCCGTCACTCGGGACGCCGTTTTTTCGGGGCCCTGGAGGTCCTTCCTGCTTTTGGGCGTACCCGTCCGTCCTTTGGCCGGTTGGGGTGAAAGTTTTCCCGGCGATGCCGATTAGCGGAGTGGTGGGTGGGAGAACACAGACCCGAGGAACGGCGGTGGCGGGTTCCCTTTTCATCAAAACTTTCCCGCTGAGCTTGTAACACACAGCAAGGGCCGCGAGAGGGCCATTTGTTGTGGGTTCGATTCCTTTTCATTTTGAGCCCGTTCAGCGAGCGCTTCACAATCGCTCACCCGCGGCCTGTCACCGTGACCGGGTTGGGCCGGTCAGTGGGCACAGCGAAGGGCGAACAGCTAGGGGGCAGACAAATGGGAATCGAATGGGTCTTTTCCAGCAACTCCGAAGCCGTTATCAATCACACACTCCCAGGCCGTCTGGGTCTGGGCCTTTTTTATGTGTTGGAAAATCATTTTAATCAATCAATCGCTCAAAGCGCGCGGCTAGACGAAAGAACGATTTGTTGCTCGGCGTCGTGCCCGCCAGCTGTCGTGACCCTATTCGAATAATCTGATTCTCTACCTCCGTAAACCGTACAATCTAATAACTGGCTGTTCACGAGGTTCGCTGCGGTTCTCGAAAGGCTCGGCTCGGTCAGCCGTACGAATGGCGGCCTTGAGGACGAATTAATCGGCACCTTACGTTATTGTGGGCCCACTGAATAATTCATCCGGCCCCAGATTGGCCGTGCGTTACATCCGATCCGAGTGTCTTCCGTATCCGTCGGTTGGCCCAGTGAGCACCGTGCCGACCACTTTTAATGACCGACGACAGCCCACCGTGTTAGAACGTTGCTCTAAATAATTGAGAGTCTCCTCGTCCTCGAAATTCTGCCATTTTTTTTTGCGCGCCACGCCAAACATCACTCGCAACCTTGGGATGCCATGAAAAAGCCTGCACCGAGATCGATAGACCCGCGGTGTGCGGCGCTTTCATCAGCCCCAGGACGACGGGCAAAGGGCTCAAGGATGCCCCATGGTGAAAATAAAACATCCGCAAAACGGCAATGCTTCATACGCTCCTTCAGAGATCCCGAAGCCGAGTCCCCCACCCCCCCGAACGACCGACAAAATGGTCGAACCGAGCCCGACTGGGCGCTCCATGCTCAACAAAGGATGCTGTGAGGTTTTACAGCAGCAACAGCAGCAGCTCCACAGCACAGACACACACGCATGCACTGGAGCACACTTGCACACACTGTAACGTGTCCTTCGGTCACGCTTCGGCCACCGCCCAGCGGGCAAAGCGTTTCGAAAATTCGTCCGTCGCGCGATATTTTTCCCCGTTCCTTCCCCCTCGAGCCCACAAACACGCGCCGTCGCAAGCGTAGCGCGATACCGCGGTATTGTCGTTTCTTTCGCTCCTGTGAACATATTTTTTCCTTTCTCCCTCTTCGCACTCTTCGCGAGTCCTTCCTCGCTCTTCGCACTCATTTTTCCTTTTGGTGCATGCGTATCCTCCAAAACTGACCAAAACCTGACCACAACCTGACCAAAACCTGACCGTATCACCAAAACTGACAGTTCGCAGTTTGTTTTGATCGCGAAGTTTCGAGGCAATTTGGTGGTGTCGCTGGTAAGTATATATTAAAAAGCATTGAATTTTATGTAATTTCTTGTTATTTTTTAGTTCACAGTTCGCCGAATGACTGCAGAATGTATCGCCGGAAGAATCTGGTAAGTATTGCAAGTGTTGTTGGCGATCAGAGTGATCAAAGATCGCTCGTCATGTTCGCGCAGAGTGGCGTAGTTTTTCAACATTAATCTGTTTCTTTTGCTTCTTGCAGCTGCCGAAATCGTTTCTTCACAGCTTAGTAAGTATAATAAACCGATCGCTTGATCAATCGGAAATAATATTGATACTTTTTTTACTTTCAGGTGACGACGCGGCTGATCGAACCTAACGACGGGACTTCACAAACAAAAAAGTGCTGCATAGGGCTGTAGTGCCGAAGGAAGGCTGAAAAATGTGTCGGTAGGTATAGTGGTGTTTTTATCGTGTTGTTTGCGTGTGTTTTTTTACATATAATAAATAAAGGTGTCAAAATTAAAACCCCGTGTGATGCGTATTATTAAGATCCGAAACGTGGGTATGAATGTGGGATACGGTGGATATGTATGGGTAGGTACGGATGAATAGGGCACACACACACACGCACATCGTTAAAGCGTTCCTTATAACGAAGCGTTGCAGGCTCTTTGTAATTTCCAATGGAGAGGCGACATCCTCCTTATCCAGACCCTTATAAAGAGGTCGCGCGACGGTTTTTGCCCGCTGGGCGGATGGATGGATGCTGCGCCGCCCGGAGCAGCGCGTTTTGTTTTCATCTGCACACTCACCAGCACAAGCGCACAAACAATTACGGACGGTGGGGCGTGGAAGTGTTGGTGAGTAAAATCCCACGGCAGCGTCGAAGTGTTGGTGTCGACGCTTGCTACGCTCCACTTTGTCCTGCATTTCATCCCGGTGGTGCCCTCCAGAACCCACAGGATCCGGACCGGACTCGACTCTTGGTGGTGGTTAATGTACGTGCACAGCATATACCGACGGAAAGCGCTCGATGGGGGGTTCTCTCTCTCTCCCTCTCTCTCTCTCTCTCGATGCGCTGAAATTGAGTTCACTTTTGCTTTCCATTTGCCGTCGGTTTTATGTGCCCCATACCAGGGAAAACTCCCGTCTCGAATCGTCCAGCTCCAGGCTCCCCGCATCACCAGTGTCCTTTCCACTTCCGGGATCCAGTCACCCGCGGGGGCAGGTGGACAGCAAAAACAGGACAGGAAATGGATGACAAAATCCAAAATGGACGTTGCCAATGGTGCCAACCGAACCGAGCACAGTGCAAAAGGCTTGTTAGCGTGACGGGATTGTCCGGGTGATTTAAGGGATCTGGTCCCCTGGATCGGGTGTTGGCGATGTGCCGAGCATATATAGAATGGCAGACTGCAGCAAGTGTGAGGGGCCACGGTTGGGGTTGGCAAATGAGAAAATATCACTCGTCCTGCGTAAGCACTGTGACCTAAGACTCCCCAGCAGCAGCAGCCAATGCTTACCTGAGATCGTTTGCCTTGCTGTGCTTCCAACACGGATACTGGACGTCTACTGGACGGCCAGGTTTTCTTCTCGCAGATTATTCTTTCGCCCCCAGGCTTACTGCATTTTCCGATGATACGCTGATTGGGGACACTTTCCTACGGCGAGCTGATACACGAGCCACGAGCCTCGAACCAGATAAACACACTGCACTGTTTTGGCCGTAATCGGATCGACCTCGCGACAGCTAATTCGGCAGTGCGCCTTTAAAACCCCCTCCCCCTCGGTGGGGCGTACTTTATGCTCGCCGTGGCCAACTAACTCAAAACATAAGAAAGGCAAACAAAACGCACAGCAAGCCCTGCAGCGCGCGTGTTGAAGATTTGTGCAACAACGCACGCACACTCACAGACACAGAAACACACACGGTCGGTCGGTTTGCTTCGATTGCAATGCTCGGGTTGTATGCGCGCGCTTGCAACAATTATGCTGACTTTGCTAGGGTTTCGTCGGCTCCGATTTCCGCCCTGAACGCAATGCACGCGCCACGATTGCACACACGCAAACCGCAAAACACTACAAATCCCCCCACCGCACGCGAGGACGAAACGAAATCTTGTTCCCTGCGCGTGGAATTTACTTTTTCGCTTCGTTGCTTACGGGATGCTGCGGATGCGAGAGGCTGCTGCGAATGCGGGTGAACTCAAAGCGATTGTTTTGATTTTCAGGTCCTTTATCGTGCTGCTCCTTGATACTTCTGCTTCTGTTATTTCTATCTTCACCGGAAGGATACTCCTAGCCGTCGGGACCTGGTGCCGTAGCTCTGTCGGCGACGAGCGAGGAAAATCCAAACCGATCCGCGTTGCGTTGCGTCTGGGACTGAGCGAACCGCACGCAGCGCCGCTGGTCGCAACTGCCGCGATTGCGAGGCGCCGCTTCGCTCCGAGCGCCGAGAGAGCGAGAGACGGCTTTCGAGAGAAACGCCACAGCATATAATGGGCGCATACGAAAGCATAATAAGGAGAGAAAGAAAACGGGTTGAGAGGGTTGCGAACAAAGAGACTCGCTACACAGAGAGAGAGAGAGAGCGACCAAGCGAGCGCGACACAGAGAGAGAGAGAGAGTGAGAGAGAGAAGGAAGTAGCTGCTCCAGAGTATGAATCATGTTTTGGTCGCCACATGCTTCGCGTGCAGCTGGGACTTGGGCGGGGGGGGGCCGTGGGGCCGCGTGGGGCGCGGGTACAATGACACTCTGTTGATACAACACTCCGCGGGCTGGCTGCGCTTGATGTGGCGTATCTACGCAAGCCCGCGGCGGATGCGTTCGGCGCGTTCGGCGCGTTCGGCTCTCGCCGCTCCTGCTGGTGGTGGTGGTGGTGGTGGTGGTGGTGGTGGTGGTGGTGGTGGTG
>NC_071286.1:73866821-73927851 GCF_943735745.2 Anopheles bellator | reverse complement strand
TGGTGGTGGTGGTGGTGGTGGTGGTGGTGGTGGTGGTGGTGGTGGTGTTCTGGCTGCCGCCCACCGCGTTAAACGAACCCCGAACGCTAGAAGGTGTCCGTCGCCGTACAGTGCCGTGCACGACTATGAGTCTGTTGGTAATCTCTTTTCGCACCGGTTACTTCGATCGAAATTTGGATGAAAAGTAAACGAAAAATCTTATGGCTGAGAAAGGCTTGAACATACTTTCGCGCTAGCTACGCATTGTACCAGGATGTTCAATAGGTTCAATAACCGCAATTCGATTAAAAAAAACATAATTTCATGGTTCCAAATACACGTTATTAATGATGAAAAACTACACTTCTTAAATTGATGATTATTATTGATGGATGAAAACACTTTCAACGCATGATTTTTTTTGGGTCTGGAAACAGATGGAAGTCGCTAGAAAATTGAATTGAATCGCACAACTTATTAAACACCCCAGCAGAGCATACAATAAATTGTCAAAGTCTCCGGGTCCGATACTGGAGCCCCAGTAGCAAGAATTTGAGAGATTTTGGATGGATTCTATGGCGCTTGTTACGTTTGCAGAAGTTTGGAGTAGCTGGAAAATTCAAGGTCCAAGGTTTTATCCAAACAAACACTTTGGACAAAAGACGCAAACAATCTCCAATATGATACCCATAAATACTCTTAAATTTAGCTGACCCATCCTTGATCCTGATAATGCATCAACGTGAATGGAAACGTTTTTATTGGTTCTTAATACGGCTCTGTCCATTTTAATAGAGAAGACCTCTTCAGAGAGAGTGTCTTCTCGACTCCGAAAAAAGTAAACATATCTTCATTGTGCTTCCTGAGCAGAATATTGCCTAAAAACAATTCGAATGCCAGTTCAGTGCTCATACCTTTTTTTCTAACTCGGCGAAAGAGGCAGTCAAAATGGTAAACGGATCCTAGTCCCCAGGAACCAAAATTGGGGAACTGCACCTACCCGTCCCAACTCAGCGTGAATCAGTACACTCCAGGAAAGGCCCTCCCTTTCGGGCCCGGACATGTGGCAAAACATATCCAATATGCGCGTTGAGCAGGTGATGTAAAGAAGGGACCCACTTTTAGTAGGCTCAAGACATTTTGACTTATACATCGACTTTCCTGTTTCTGGCCAACCCCGTAGCCTTCACCTTGCGCCGCTCCGTGCTGCTGAAGGTGGTGAGATTTCGTCGACAGTTCGAGGCAGCTCGTTCGCACCTGTCAGCGTCAACAACCCCAAATCTTGGGCCCATCGCCATCGCCCAACACACGAGCCACTTTCGGGACAACTGGCAGCGCTAAAAATCACAGTCACACGGGTGGTTGGATGGGCAAGAAACCGGTGCACGAGCGACGGATAAGTCCCCTCGTGCGGCTCCAGCCAGGAATGGCCACCTGTCACATAACGTGCGGGGCGATCGCTGGGCCCCATGCCGCATTTTCCGCTGTTTTCCAGTGTTTTCCGGCGTTGAAACATAGGTAGGCGTCAAACAGGATTAGCCAGCGACCACAAACCGGGGCGGGGGCCGGGTGATGTCCACAGTCCGATCCGATCGTCACGTGTTCGAAAAGCTCCTCAATTCGGCCTGTTTACAATCAGCGCCTCAGGGATTTACGTAACGTGGGCCCCGCGTATTGATTAATCAATCAAAGTGGAACCTTTTGTACGGAATCATGTAACAAAGTGGCCGTTCAATTTGGAACCTGGTTTGTTATCAAAAATGGAAACCCGTTTTTTATGGAACCTTTTCGGTAGCAATCGTGGAGAGTTCCTATCAAGTCTGCGGCGCTTGGCTTTCCAGCCACAGGACACTACTTCAAGTTTATTACCGAAAAATCAGTGACCAAGGCAGGGACGCGAATGGACGAACGGAAATGCGCAGCGTCACCAAGTGCTGCACATTCACCGTATCGGCCAGGGCGAAACGTGCACCGTCGATAATCAAATTAGTCCACAGGAAAAACAAGCGCGAGGACCACTTGCCTGGAGAACTTGCCTGGAGCGGCCACAACCGGCCCAGTTCGGTATCCCGTTGGGAGCCGAACGGTACCGGGAACGTGCCATCGGCAAGGAACATGTGCCAACCGTAGCCAGCTTCGAGTGACGGACAGGTGGACACGCCGTTTCTGGAGCACAGCGAGGAAAAACAGCTCGCAAAACGTGGAGCAATAGCCTTCGTTGACCCTGTGCAGCGGTAGAAATGGACACTCCTTGGTGGCTACTTTTTCAACCATGGGACCATGGGAGCCCTCCCCCCCCCGACCGCCTCCCAACCGCATTTGTAGTCGCGTGTTGTTCTTTATGATTTAGGAACCCATATAAGGTGCCCTCCGCAAGTCCGCGCGGGACTTGATTTGGAAGCGTCTCTCCGGGTCTATCGATTGGTCACCCCGTACCGAAAGAATGCGCCACTAGACGGAAGTGGACAGTGGGCCCTCCGAGCACGGCCGGTAATGAGGTGGCCGAGCAAACCCGATAACCCGTTCGACGTTCTTTCGCGTCGTGTCTGCGTCTCGGCTCGATGGATCCGCGACGAACGGTAATAAATACGCAAACGCCAATATACTGTCATCCAGCGAAGGTCGGTCACGCGTCTACAAACCGGAAGATGCCGTCGACGATGGATGACTTGCGGAAGGCCCCCGTGTGGCCAAGTGGCTTCGGTCGCAACCCAAAACGAAGCGATGTCGGTCGCAATTGCAACCTAACGCAACCTTTTGCGTTGCTTATGGGTAGGTTCATTAGCGGCGATGAGAAATAGTTCTCGGCCACCCGACCCGACCATAGATGGTCTGCGCACTGTCCGGGCGATTCTAGGGACCTGCGTTACCGTTGTAACGAACGTGGCTTGCTCCTATCGACGGTGGATAGCACGATCCGTCCGGTAATCCCAGCGCAAGGATACGCGGACCATAAAGTCCGGGTCGAGTTCCGAGTGATGTTTATTGTTGTCTGAAACACACTTGTTTTTGTACGTTTTACTACTTCACACTACGCGGGTTCGGGTTCGTAAACGGATTCGAAGGCCAGGCCATTGAAGTGCGCTGATCGGCGCGCAGGCTTACAGTGTGTGGTGTAAAATTGTGAAAATTATGACGAAATGCCACCCGGAGCTAATAAGGACAGGGCCTTCCCGCAGGTCCTTGGGAACGCTAATAAAATCCCCGTTTGGTCGTTTAAAGAAATTAAAACAAGTGTAAACACTCACAGCTCAAGCAGATCTAATCGGGCAGCCCCCGTGATCACGTTCGATTCACCGAAACCGGACACCGAAACACCCCCCCCCCAAATACGGGTTGGCCGGTGTAAAAGCTTCACCAGAAAGGCGACCGAAACTTCCGCATCGTTTCGACTTCGGGCAAAACTTTCGATTTTACGGACCGGTTCAATCACTCGCAAGGCAATAACACACGCCCGGCGGAGATCCGGAGCGGTCATCATCGGCGATCGATCGATCGGAAGTGCGATCTGTCGGAAGAGCCAGAAAAAGAAGAAGATAAAACTAAATAAACCCGCGGACCGAGTTCCGATCGCTGCCGCGATGTGATTAATTAACGTAAAAGGCAGATTGATTGTACCGCCGCCGATAGAGCGGTTCGTTGGTCCGGCCCAGTCCGCGGATTGGGATCGGGCGGCATCGCGATTGCGTATCTCGATTTCGGTTTGCCGTTTCTTTTGTTTGCCTTTTTTTTTGTTTAGTGGTCGGAAAAGATTGCCAAAGAAAGTGTGGTTTCGTTTCCTCCTGCCAAAGAAAACGAAATGACCACAACCCAATAGTGACTTTTGCTGACGTGGGGAAACAACAGCACACTGCACCCCCAAGCTTATCCCTGTGACAGTGTCAGGGTAGCCCATCATCAGGAGGCACAGGCCTTCGGTGGCCCACGACGGCCCTAATCAATAATGTTGTAAACAAATTAAATACTTTCCAGCGACCAAAAATAGCTAACCGCAAACCCGGGGGCAGCCCCGGGAGTGGGTTGGGGCTTTTCTCGGAACTCGAGAGGCTCCCTCCCCGAGAGGACTGCTGACTTTGGCTGACGAGTGTTTGTTTATGTTTCAACCGATCGCTGGCTGGGTGGGCTATGTGGGTCCCAAAGTTTTCAGTTTCAACTCACACAACATCTCCTTCTGTCTCTCTCTCTGTGAATGGTTCGGCCCTCGGTTCTCGTCCTCGGGGAGACGTCCTTTTCCGGCACGCACGGAGAATGTAAAACATTAACCAGCCGAAGCCGAACCGTTGGGTTATCGTTTTTGACGACAAAACTTTTATCGCTTCTTTTCGGGCGCGATGGTGCTCCGATAACCCTACACATCCTGCTGCCTGAACTGTGCTGTAAGTATTTTAGGGAATCATTGTTTTGTCAAACTAAAACCTATTTAACTAACCGTTTAAAGCCTACAACGCTTCGCGTTGACACAGCAGTTCGCAGAGTGAATATGTTAATTTGACAGTGGCGATCAATGGCTTCTAGGATTGGCTGCCAAATGGATGGAGCCATATATTCGATAATCCAATTTCGTTGGCGTTTAACCGCCAAACTTCCCAAATTTGAAACATTTCACATCGGCCAGATAATTTATGCAGCATTTCTTTCAGCACAAAAATTATGACAACCATCCGAGTGGGCCCGAATGGTGGTGACCAGGTGTCACCGAGCAACCCGCGCATTAGCATCTCCATCATCGGAGAAGGGCCGTAAAATATTTTCATTTGCATTTTACACACCCCTGACACGTCACAATGGTTTGCTTTCAAGCGCACGACGATACGATTATGCATTTTACTACGACGCACCGGTCCAAACCCGTTACCGAGTGAAGGGTTAGTTTCTCGGTTTTTTGCAGAAGGATTCGACGAACAAAAAAAATACGTTTGATTTGTGAATGGGAAACTTGTCCGATACGGCTATTTTGGGGAGGCGGCTGATAGCGTCGATGTCCTTTGTGCGCACCAGGAACCCTCATTAGGGATTTGGCGACAACCGTACCGGCCAATCGTCCTCGGTTTGTCCTCGGATCCTCCGTGGGCTAACTACTGGTCGGTCGGGCAGGTCGTAGGCCATGGTCGGAACTTGGTCCCACAACAAAGTAATGGGGAGCGACCCGGCGGCCCGCTGGGCGGATGTAACCCCACCGAAGGCCACGCGTTCGGTTCCCCATTCACGGTTCACCATCCTCTCCATCCGGCGGTTGACACGGCCACGGGGTTGTCGATGGGCGGCATAAATCATTACCGGATCGACACAGCACGGCTTCCGAATGGGCCCACGCACTCCGTGGCCAGCAACAAAGTTCGGGGACGATATTGTTCGATGCGATTGCGATCGGAATCGATGCCCGGAGCTGGAAGGACACTGCGGGTTTCGCACCAAAGTTGAGGTGGGTGTACCGACAATGGCGATGGCGATGTTCACAAAGAAGTAGATGAGTTAATGGCCGAAAGGACACCGACACGGGTGGCACGACGCGCATCCGGCGCAAGGACGCACCACTCCCTGCTGAGGCACTGGGCCCCGGAGGTGTGATGGGATGGGTTTCGAATTGTTTGATGAACACTTACCGGAGGGTAGAAAATCCGTCGCAGAAACACGGTCACGCAGTGCTCGGCGAAGAAACTGTAGAGACCGTATCCCATCAAGACCTTGAACGACAGCGGGGAAGGAAAGGTGTCCCGTTAACTAACTTGCCAATTAAACCCAGGCAGCTCTATGATACTAAATTCTGATGTTTGTTTTCCGAATGGTCTGGCTAAGGCCAAGATGAAGACCATGCAGTGGACAACAAAATCGATTCAGCCACTGCCCAACATAATTCCATTGCCATTGCTGACGGACGGTCCATCGGATGGCATCATCGGAAAGCGAATCGAATAAAGCTCCAATCAAAGCAAGCATCTTGCCCGTTGCCATAACTACTTTGTAAACAAACTACGCCAGCTACGCTTATGAATGCAATAAACACATCTCGCCGAGACGATGGCCATGATCTGGGCCCCAACTCGGTCCCGAGCCAGGAAGTCGGCACCCTTAACGAGACACTTCACCCACCGAGACGCGCATTAGGACCGAGTGCAGCACGAAGCAATGGACAGCGCTCGCAGATGATAATTCCGCATCGGAATCACACCCGTCCAATGTCACGACATCGGACGATCGATGCAACCCCCGTGCACCCTCGATCGGTGGCCTCGAACCTCTATCACGTTTCGTGCGCTATCACCGAACCGTGATCACGGCGTACTCTTTCAGTAAACAAACGATGACGTCAAACGGAGCTGTCCATTACCCATGGCTGACGGTTCGCCAATTACTCACTTTCAGGTGAAACAGGAAGCTGCAAAGTTGCGCCAATCTGCTCACCGACTGTTCCGTCTCACTGTGCTTGGAATTCATCGAAAGAACGCACGAGGCCGTCGCCAACTTCCCGAACTCGCTCTCGGGTGCGGCTCATTAACGGACACTTGGCACCGAACTTTGGAGGTCCCGACTCCCGACTCCTGCACACGAAGGCTTCAAACTTTCGGTGGCCTCCCGGGTGGCGGAAGCTACTCCTCCGGAACGCTCCTGATACTGCTGCTCCTGATGACCACTATCTGTGGCGTATCACTGAGCCCGCTCCCGACTGAGTAACACCGGTGTTTGCTCGACGGACGCGCGTTCTGCCATCAGCGCAACTGGCCACCGGGGAACGTGCCGGGCCAAATAGAACCTACCGGACCGGAGCTCCGCGAACAAAAAGGGAAAGCAAAGGGTCGACATGGGTTTGCGGGAGAGTGAGCACGAGCGAACGGGGACCACGAAGCCGTCGTGGCCAGATAATGAGTAAAACACGTGTATTTCTGCCAGGGGAAAGAAATCGTAAGCCGGCACATTAGGAAGGCTCTGTCACGGATGTGATTCAAACGGACAGCAACACACGATGGAGTAAGCTCCGCTAGCTTATGGGCACGGGCAACGAGGCACGGTAGAGAGGGCACTGTGGCTCTTTTATTGCTGGATCAATCAATCGAAACGATCGCCAGTTTTGTGCCGGGAGTGTTTTAATTGGATTTGGAGAGCCGATCGGGAGATTTGTCATCGCAGCGATATCAAGTAGGCAGGATAAGGCGATTTAAGGTTCTCGGTTTGAGGCGGTTACTCAAAGCCTTTTTTCATCTTTTTGTTTATTTCGAACCGCCACAAGTTGTTTATGACCCTCACCCATCCACTTCCATTCCCACTGTGCCGCACAGGCGCCCCAGTGGTGGCCAGCAGTTGGACGCGGAAAACTGGTTCCACCACTGGATTGGAGAAGGTCAGACCAGCCACTTACCATCGACGCGCACCACCGTGTCATTACACGTGTCAGGCTTCCCGTCGGACGATCGATAATCGTTCGCGAACCACCATTGCACTTTCTTGCACGGTCGAGGGACAAAAAAGATTACTTCCAAGCCAAAGCAGAACCAGTTACCGTTTGTTGCCTGTGGGTGGGCAAAATGACAGGTTTATTATAATACCGAACAAATACATTCCTAGCTCATCGAATCCTAGCACTTGTGACTGCCGGTGACTTCAGTTTCGGCGAGTTCACCACCTTTGTTAGCCTGTGATCCTCGGATCCTCGGCACTACTCCTCCGAGGGTCCTCCCAGTTTCTTCCCCTTTTTCCTAATTTAAATACTTTATTACTCCATACGTTATGGCATCTTGGCAGGCACGTCCTTAACCTAGCACTCGGTAGAACGGTCGCTCCCTCTGTGGAATAAATAGAGACTCGCGTTCGCTCCGCTAAACTTCGCCCGTCGATCGCTCACGCACAAATCGCTTCGGTTTTGGGCGTAATAAATAGTAAACTCTATAAGTTAGACATTTTACTTAGGCTAGTTAGTTGTTGAAATGAAAGATCGCTACCTAACGACCGCTCACCCGGGAATTAGGGTCTCCGCGCCTTTCTGAACACACAATCTTATTTGCTACTTTAGTAGTATGGATTAGCTGGTTTACTCTCCCCAAACAGGATGGTGACCATCGATCGGGCGATGGTGAGTCCTGCACAACTTCTTATCGGTGGTTTTTGTACAAAACATTGCCAGCAGATTAGCGCCAAGCCGGGTGGCACGTCTTTCGGGAGCCTCTGGCAGCATTCGCGAGAGCGTTTGAAGGAGTGGAAAGAATGCATTGCGAAAGGGTTCGTTCGTTCGTTCGATCGATCGAGAGAGAGAGAGAGAGAAGTCTTGTATTTGGTTTACGAAACGCTTCACTCAAGAAAAACCCCGCCAAGGGTCTAGATGAAGTCGCTGGCAGTGGATGGGAGTTGGCGGGTGAAGATTGGCTTTCTTCTAAGTGTCGCCGTGACCAGAGTTTCAGGCGTTTGCCTGACAGCGAAACTCATTTTTAACTCGCGCGAAACGAAACTCTTTAAGCGTATTACACATATCTCTAACCATCGCGATCCCGTTCTATGTACAGGTGTACCGAGTGATCTCCCGGACCTAGCTCACTGCCAGGCACTCGCTCAGAAGCACGTTGTGCAGATCGTCCATATCCGTCCAATCTTTGCGCTCGTTGCGTATGACGATGTTCCGAATGCATCCCTTGAAGTTTTCACGCATCAAGAGCGTCCCACTGGAGGCGGCATCTACGAAACGAAAAGACAAATCGAATCAATCTCGTTTCGCTCGAATCGCTTCCCTACCGGGAGATCCTTACCGGGTAGACCACCAATGTATAGTGGGGCCTTTGTGTTGACCCGCCCGAAGCTAGAGGTTCCGTGGGGCAGCAGTATCGACGGTGGGTGCTCATCGACCCGCAGCACGATCTGGTGTTCCTCGTACAAAGCGGAGATGTTGTGCCACCGATTGTCGCAAAGTGTGTACTTCGATGGTAGCGTCGTCGATAGGCGAGTCGGATTACCGTCACCGTTGTCCACCGAGAGAATGATCTAAAACGGTACAGAAAAAGGATTTTCCGATCACGATACGTCCAGTTCGGGAGTTCTAGCTCAAAGCATTCCGTACATTGCCATTGGAGATCTCCAGCGAAAGCGCGGGGAATCCGTTGATTTGGTCAGCGACACTCATCAGGATACCGTTCGTTTCCGACGTGCGCACCTCGAGCTCGATCTCCACAAACTTGCCTACGTTGAAGTTGCGTTCTACAACGAAACGGGGTTTACGTTATTTTCACTGCCTCGCTGCCGCAGCAAACACTATTCCAACTCACTATAGATGGCGTACGCATCGCCGGGGAAGTAGGAACCCTGCTCGATCCGTGGAAAGCACTGGCCCACGTTCAGGTGGCGACCGGGCCGAGCCAGATCCTGCGTGTTGTTGTTGATGGAAAACTTCCGCAGACATCCCTTAAACTCCTCCGGCTTCGGTTGCAGTTCGCGCGGCATTATCGGCACCTCGTCCGGCAGCCCTCCGATGTGGAGCGCGTTGGCCGCGTTCAGCTTCTTTGGTAGTTTGATCTGCGCCGAGCTGTGGCTGCTGCCAATCTGGACACTCAGCGTCGCTTTCTTCCTCACGCTGCTCAGCGTCACGTGGTGCCACTGGCCATCGTTTAGCTTCGGCGGAAGCAGCAGATGTTCGCGCTTGCGGCCCCGCACCGTCAGCCTCAGGACACCGTCCTTCAGCGCGAGCATGATGAAGTGTTTCGCCTTCTCTTTGGTACCCTACAATGAGGCAAGAAAACGATGGGTCCTTCACAAGGGTCACGAGGATCACAAGGAAAGGGAACCTACCAACGCCACGAACAGGATCCCGTTAGGATAGAACGTCCGGAAGTCGAACTCGATGTGAAAGTTGCGCTGCCAGATGTTCCGCGCCGGGACCATCACCACGGAGTAGCTCTGCGGTTTGTCGCCGTACTTGAACGCATTCGGTTCGTACGAGTAGCTGCCGACCTGTGCCGAACGGAGCGAAGAAAATCGAAACATTTACGCAACAAATAATCGCGGGGAGCGAGTCCTGCACAATTACCTTGTGAGTGATCTTCTACCCTTTATGGTTTTCAACAACTAATCAAGCGGCTAGTTTTGTGCAAAAGTTTTTGTGCAGGAACGGAACAAGTGAATGGCCGGGTTAGTGTGTGCGGCGATGGTTTGCGAGCTGACCGTTGTTAGAACCAAGCTACCGGTGGGGCTGTAGCCACCGAAAGTTACGCTAATCGCAATCCCGAACTACTGTACCGTGAGTGCCAAGTAAAATAATTAACCGAAAGAACCAATGCGATCATGCAGAAAACACCACAATAAAAAATAAAAATAGTAAAGGAATCTAGGCTACACTACGCTTGAGACGATCCCCACGCACAAGTGTTTTAGTGGCTAACAGTCGCCCTCTTGCTCCTGTGAGTTAGTAGATAAATCAACACGCTGTAAGTACAGAAAGGTTAGAAGTGAGAAAAGTGATGAGAGAATGATCAATAATAAAAGATTAAATAATCGATGTTCGTGTACGGAAGCGCAGATGAAACAACATTATACTAAAAAATCCCCCAAACACCTTATCAACTGAGAGCCCTTCGAGCTATGCAATCCGCTCCCTGACTCACCCTGTAGCAACCTTCCGGTGCGGCCTTAAAACTACGCCCAATCGGTTCGGTTTTCATCAGCGCCGTGTACAGACCCTGGCTGCCCATCGCTGGCCCGGTACGGCCCATCTGCACGTTGGAGAAGTTAAGTGCCTGACCGAACGAGACGGTCCGATTGTTGAACACCAGATTGGCCACCGTTCCCTCGAGACCGTCAAATACTTTCGCGAGCGTATCGAACGCCGGATCATCCGGTACTCCGCCGATGAACAGTCCGCCCGATTCACCGGGCATCGTTACGAGCGACGGTTGTAGCGATCGGGCCATCTGCAGCTGATCATCGATCCGCAGCTCGACGTGTCGTCCTTGCTTCACCACCGCCAACACATGGTACTCCCCATCGTTGAGCGTTCCGTTCGATACGAGCTCAATCCGGCCGGATCCACCATCCATCCACAGGTTCACTCGACCCTCGGACAAGAACACGGAGTAGTTGCCGAGCCGGTCCTTCGCATCGTAATCGTCCTTGATGCGACTCGGATAACCCGACAGCAACAGCAGACAGTCCGGTTGCATCGTACGGAACACGAACCCAAAGTGGGACCGTTTCTTGAGCGTAAACGAGGGCAGCTCGAGGTACCCGTTGCCGAAGAAGCCCGCCTTAGTGATCGTACTGTCGCAGGATGCTTCGATACCGAAGTGCGATGTGCTGCCGAGCGGATCGTACGATACGCCACTGATCTGGAGGCCTTTCACGCAGCCCAGGAACGCATGATCGGCCCCGGGAGCCTTCGTAGTGCCCGTCTTGAAACCGGGCGGTACTCCTCCTAGGTAGTAGGTATCACTGAGGACGGGCAACTTCGCGGAGCCGATCGGTTTGGTGGGTGAACCCAGGATGACGGGCTCACTGTTAACCTTCAGCACCCCTTCGTCGGTGCTGGACTTGCGGAACTGGCGTGAAGCTTCGACCACAACCCACGAGCCCGTGTTGTAACGTTTCGTGGTGTTGATCTCAAGCCGCGTATCATCACCGTAGTCCACCCGGAACATCAGCCGGCCCTGGTACAGCGTCAGGGATACGGATCGGTTCTAAAATAAAAAGCGTTATCCGACACAGTTCCTTTGGTACATTCCCTTCATTCCCTTACATTCTCTTCATCCAGCGCCAGGAAGATGAGTGCGTCCTCGTCGAGCGTCTTGAAGCTTAGGCTCAAACTAAACTGTAACCGTGGCTGGGGACTCGCTCGCTGCAGGACGGCATATCCGTTGCCGTTGAAGTTCCGCTCGCCCGTCGAACTGGCGACCTCCTGCGGTCCCAACATGGCGCCCGCACACGTTCCGCTCGTGCTGGTAAAGTGCCACAGCCCGATCTGTCGCTGGTCGACGTACAGCTGGCTAACGGCCACGCCGAGTCCCTGGACCGGTTCGAGTTCCGGAACACGCAGATCGTCCGGAATGCCACCAACCCAGACGCGGTGGCTAGGCCCAACGTTGAGCGTGGCCGCCGCAGGACTACTGGCCTTCGATTCGGTTCGGCCACCGGTAAGGACTCCGGTGTCCTGCATCCGGCGCACGGTTAGCGTGCCGAGATTGAACGTTCGCGAGGCATCGATAAAGTACCACGCGTCATCCTTCTTCAGATCGCGTACTTCGATCTCCTGCGGGTGCGTCATCTCGGTCACGGTGCCGTCCAAGCTCCAGAGTAGCCGTACCTTGCGCTGCCGTAGTTCGAGCGCTATGAACCGTCGTTCGTCGCCCTCGATGTAGACGAGCGGGGTGCTCTGTACGTTCGGATCGGTCAGTGCGATCGACATCACGATCCGGTTGGTGGTCGATGGTCCAAAGCTGGCCGGGGCGTACGATCGGATGCAGGCCGCCGTCGATTCCATCGAAACTCGTATCTAAAAAGTAGGGGAAAACGGACAGTAAGAACCAAAATGCGTTTCCATGGGCACCTTCTGTAACTTACTCCCTCGGCCGCGTGCTTGGACCGGGCGATTCGATCACGCAGATCCTGCAGATTCACCGCAAACGTGCGGTTCCACGTCCGGAACCGTTCCGCCTGTGTCTTGGCGAGCCCCTCGATACCGTTCAGTTTGTCCTTCGCCTTCCGAATGTTCCCAAACGTTTGCGAAACGTTCTCCTCGGCCAACCCAAACTTGGTGTCCCACTCCGGCTCGAGGGATTTCAACTTCAGCTTCAGCTTGTACACATCGCTGTTCAGGTTGATTGCATCCTGCCGCACAAACTTCATCTGCTCCGACACGATGCTGGACCGATCGAGGTCCGCCTGGACTGTTTTCATCGTTGCGCCACGCTCCACCTTGCCCACCTCGTCCATCAGATTGTTGTTCTTGATGGCTGTCTGCCAGATCTGGTCCTTCAGGCTCTGGACGCTCTTTTCCTTCTGGATCATCGTCTCGTTCAGGGCCGTCGCCTTGGCCAGCTCCTTCGTCGCGCGCGTCGTCAGGTTCGTCGACACCTCGAGTGCCCGCTCACTCTGGTCCGTAATCGTCACGTCGTGCAGCGGATGTATCAACTGGTCCGCCTTCTCGACCATGTTCGTCGCATTGTCCGCACTCTCCTGGGCCGCCACAATCGCACCGATAATGTTCTCGTACGCTTGGCTCGCTTCCATCGCCTTTGCCGAGGCGTCCTCCGTCGACTGGAACTTGTGCCGGAAGTGATCCGCTTTCGTCTTGAGCTGCTCGGCGTGTCGGACCGCCTGTGGGATACGCGTTTCGAGCAGGATATTTTTCTCGCGCGTTAAATCTTCGGTCGATTCGTTCAGGAGCTCCACCAGTGCGGCCAAGGTGCCATTATCCTGTGCCAGCTGACCGTAGTTGTCGTCCAGCTGCTCCAGGTTGACGGCCGTTCCGGCCAGAATGTTGGTGTCGAGCAACTGCTTCACCTCACGCTCGCTCTCTAGCGCTCCACCGTACGCGTCCCGTACCCGTTCCAGGTGCTTCTGGTTCGTGGTCTGATACACTTCCGTTTCCTGTACGCCACGGAACACGTGCACCGTGTAGTTCTGCAGATGGCCCGCCTTCAAGTGGAGTTGCTCGATTTCGAACTTCACATCATCCAGTCGGGCAGCCTGACGATCGACCACTCGGGATACGTTCGACCAGAGATCGAACTGGTGCTGGGCACACTTGCCCACCCCGTCGTCGAACTCTATCCCCTCGAAGCGTTCGCGAATGTTGGCCAACAGATCGTTCGCTTCCCGCACGGCGAGTGGCAGCTTGATGTGGTGATCTCCGACACCGTAGTTCTGGAGCGTAAGGATCGCTGCCCGTAGCTCCCGGTCGATCGTCCCGATCTCGTCGGCCAGCTCGTTCACCCGCTCGGTACACTTCACCAGCTCACCCGCTCGGTTCGTGGCACGGTTGTCCAACTTCATGAGCCGTTTACCCAGACGGGTTGCGTTCCGTTTGAGAGGTTCCGCAAAATCCACCGTGAACTGTTTGATCGTGTCTTCCGCCTGTAACAGGCGAGCTACCCGATCCGCCATCTGGCGGGTTCGCGTTTCGTATTTGGTCAGTTCCACCCACGGGGCGGGTATGCCGTGCCGATCGATGTGTGCCGTTTCTTCGTCCAGCCGGCTCGACAGGATCTCGAAGTCGTCCATCAGCGTCACGGTGCAGTTATCGCAGACTGGAAGTGGAAAGCAAACGTTATTTAAATCGCTCCACACTGTCAGCGGAAGGACTCACCTTTGCAGCGGTAATCCTTGACGATGTGCTTCGGCAGCTCGCACCGATCACACCGCCGGCCGATCACCCCCGGCCGACAGTGACACTCGCCCGTCTGCCGATCACACTCATCCGACATGCTGCCCTCGCGGTTACACTCGCATCCCTCACAGTGGCCCTGATCCAGGTGGGGTTGGCCAAAGTATCCCCGCATACAACTATCACACAGTGCCCCGGTGTAGCCCGGTTTGCACACACAGTGCACATCGCTACCCCGCACCGTACAGCCTCGGGCAAAGTTTTTCCTCGTCTCCGGACACGGACACGCAGAACACTGGCCTACGTTCGGATCACCGTAGAATCCTTCCGCACAGCGTTCACAGTGCTCACCACCGGTGTTGTTGCGACAGTTCTGTGGGAACAGAACACGAGAAGCATTAGAGCACGAAGATCCTGCTGCTGACCCTTACGACTCACCAGACAGACGCCCGTTTCCGGATCGCACTCCTCGCTCCGACCGTTACATCCGCACGGGAGCACCTGGCCGATCATATCGTCTACCGTGGCCCACTCGAGATCCACGATCGGCAACCGGTGCCGATAGTGCCCCCGGCCTGGGTTCTGACAGGACAACCCGCTAAACTTGGCCCCGCAGGAACACTGCTCCACACTGTAGGCGTGATTATTTTCTGCGCCGGCCACAAATATCCCTGCGTCGAGCGATACGTTTGTGAGTCTGCCGAGGGAAAGGAAGCGTTAAAGCGATAGCTGAAGTCCTTCAGAGACGTGGCCCAACTTACACCACTTGCTGGAAGTCGACCGTGGCGGTGGCACGCACAAACACGTGCCGTACGTTCTGCAGGGCCGTCATAAGGATCGTCCGGTTCGCCCGGGATCCATCGTAGTGATTCCGCCACCAACTCCCAAACAGGCGTACCGAGTACAGATCGTGGTCCGACGAGCGGACCGGTTCCTCGTAGAAATCCAACACCAGGTTCTCGTGCGTATGTAGCTGCACCAGCGGGAACTGACGCAACGAAGGATCGGCAATGGCGACGGTGGCACCTCCCGTGACGAGCGTGAAATTCAGCAACCCTCCGTAGCTACTGGTCCGATCGCCCAGAAATGGCGCAGGAAGCTGAAAGTACAGCGGATACCGGAAGGCACTGTGCGCCAGGATCGACACGTTGCCGGTCGTGCCCGGGATCAGGTCCAGGTTGTTCATGTTGGTAATGTTGGCACCCTCCCGGCTCGTCTGCCCGAGCTCCACGAACACCAGATAGTCCACCAGATTTTGGACGTCACTGGCCGGCCGCTCGTCTTCCGGACGATACTCGACGCTCAGGTTGCGGGAGCCCTTCAGCCGAATCTGACCCCACGAGTGCTCCCCAAGGGCACACTCCGTGGCCCGCCCGAAGCAGAAGCAACGCGTGCAGCCTTCCGGATTGAGCGCCACCAGCCCGAACGTGCCCTGCCGGCACAGGTCACACTTCGCACCGTACACCAGCTCCTTGCAGGCGCACTGACCGTTCCGATCGCAAGGATACGTCGTCCCGTTCGCGATGGTTCCACGCTCGTCGCAGCCACACCGCCGGCAGGCCGGATATCCGTAGTATCCTTCGGCGCACTCGGTACACTGCCGCCCGGTGTAGCCTTCCTTGCAGCTACACTGACCATCCTGCTTATCGCACGACTGGCCAATCGAACCGACGATATCGCAGGCGCATTGCCGGCAACCCCGCTGGAACTCGTTGCCCCACGTGTTGGCGATACACGATCGACACTCACTCCCGTGACTGTTCGCCGGGCAGACGCATCGGCCCGTGTCCGGATCGCAAACGTACGCTGGACTAGCGCACTGCTCGCAGCCTGAGGATGGAGGAAGGAGTCAGGTGACAGGAGACCAGTAGGGAGACCACGGAAAGACTTACGCTTGCAGCCCTGCCCGCTGAATCCGTAGTAGCCGGTCTGGCAGCGATCGCAGCCGATACCCTCGACGCCGGTCTTGCAGAAGCACTGCCCCGTGTAGACGTCGCAGCCCTCCAGCTCACTGCCGTTCGCGTCGCACGAGCACGCCACACAGCCCTCGCCACTGTCCAGGTTCCAGTGGCCCTTCCGGCACAGGTTACACTGGCGTCCATCAATGTTCGGCCGGCACTGGCACTGGCCCGTCCGATGACTGCAGGCCGGTCCGTGCGAGCCCTTCGGGTGGCAGTTACAACCTGTTACAAAACACACAGCAGATCGGGCGAGATGAGTTGAGAAACGGGTGGTGGAAAACCTCAAAACCCAGCTCAAGTGGCACGGCTCCAGTTACAACACACCGCCACGAGTTGGGAATTGATCGGGAAATTACTCGATATAGCTGCCGATCGAAGGCAAATCGAGTCCGGTCTGGCATCGACGATGAATCACGATCGCCACATGAGATCGCACGCACCGCTCGTCGGCGCTGATGAAGATCGATTGTGAGTTGCGGCCAAAGAAATGGCCTCAATCGGACGCCAATCGACAGGCATTCCTATCTCGCGGCTCGTTCACTCACGATCGGGCGCACGAACACCAAATAAGTCTCGCCGGGCCGCGCGGACATGCCAAAAATATCGGCCACGCTAATTCCGGACCGCGCGCCTGCTACCGCACTTGAGAGGACCCCGGCGGCGCGGTCCAGGAGCGGGTAGGTTCCAGAGATTCCCTGTCCGAATCACGACCCGGCGCGACCCTTCGAAAGTAATCTCACCCATCGCCCGGTAAACGCTCTCTTTCTCTTCTTTCGGGGGAAAAGAATAACGAGAATGTCAGAAAAAACAAAGTTTCGCCATCCTTTCGGGCGCTGATACGAGAGGTAGATCATCATGATACGCGGTCCCTCGGTCGGTCGTGGACACTGCACCGCAATTTTCACATAAATCTTGACGCATGGCCACTCTCTCCGGTGCCTGGGTTCTTTTAAAGATTCACCTTTTTGACAAAATCCCATTATGCCATAAATCAGAATGATTTACAAGCGTCCAGCGTCCGATCAGCAAATCCAATATTTGGGCGATCAGTGATATGAACTGTTGATTTTCGCCCCGATTGAGGCATAATGAAAGTGGAACTTAGTACAGGAAGTGTGGTAAGTTCCGCAAGAGTAAATATTTGAATGAAAGTCCTCATTCGGTAAATGTTGATGTCTATTAGGGCTTTGAATTAATTCATGAGGTTTGAAGTAATGGTAATTTAATGGATTTTTAAGATGAAGAAACGAAAGAAGTTCTTGTAAACTGAATCGTAACTGGTGATGAAAAGTGGACTTACTACGAGAAACCTAAACGCAAAAACGTCTGGGTACAGCTTAGCGAACCAAGTCCATCGCAACCAAAGCGAAGTATTCAAATAGTTTGGCTGTGCATATGGTGAGATATGAAACGTGTGGTTTACTATGAGCTAAACCCTAATGAAAATATTGATAGACAAGGCCATCGACAACTCATGGGATAAGCGACAAGAATGGGATAAAAGACATGATAAACTAATTTTTCAACATGAAAAAGCTCGAACACACACCACAAAACCGGTCAAAACCTATCTCGACAATGTCGTATTTACCAGCAATTGTTTCTTCGGACTAGTACTTGTTCCGTTGGTAACGACGAATAACTAGTAACGATTTGGCAGCACAGCGGTTCATTTCTTATAAAAGTATTGAAAAATGGGTCTCTGATTGCTTCTTAAGAAGAGGAGCTCTTTTGACACGAAATCCAAGAGTTATGTGAAATATGAGAGGCCATAATTGTCGAATGAAAACCGCCAGGGTTAATTCAAAGTCCTAATACCTAAACATGACGTTCCTGTCTAGCAAAACTCAACGACTCAACGTAGTACCGGGATTAATTCGATTACTCGTCGAAACAAGCGTGCTTATTTCTTGAGAAAATAAAATGGCTCACGCTGAGTAACGGTTGCAACGTGGGTTTCGTGGGAAACGCATGTTTATCACTTTCATCTCTCGTCGGCTGCAGAACATTCTTCGTCCAGCTCAGTTCCACCAATAACCATAAAGCCTGTGCGCGGCTGACTAGTTGGCTGTCGGTCCGGCAGTGGCCAGTCGAACGGTTCCTCCGGTAATTAGTGAGGCTAGGAGAAACCCTTGTAACATGCCACGGTCTCAGCGGCACAAGGTACACGCAAAACTACTTATGCGCGCACCCACCAGACCAGGCCACACATTATGAGTAATGTAACGCCGGCGATGTTATTTCGCTAGCCGCTAACCGATCCGCCCGTATGTTTTGTGGTGGGCCGCGAACAGCGAACAGCGCAAGAAACATAAATCCAGGTAGCACACCGTAAAGTAAATATTCATGCTGTGAAAATGTTCCCCGGCCTCGGATCGAATCGAGGTAGTTTAGCCCCCGGCCAATGGGCACGGGGGGTTCCCGGTCGGAAAATGATCGGTGTGGCGGTAGCCGGAGGCCGATAATTAAACGATTAGTCTAACCAGATCCGTAAACATAATGGGAAGGAGTGGCGCGCTGTAGTGCGAAAAAAGGTTTAGCAATGTTTCGGTTCGACCAACGGAAGGGTTTTGATATCGAATCGTCCACCCACAAAACCGAGCTACCAGGTTCCGAGCAGCGAACACGGCCAACGGCCAGACCTGGGAAATGTTTGCTTACACCCACAGCGAGGCAACGATGGAGAGGTATCCTTTTTCCGACACTCCACCCTCGGGATTAGATCCTCGTTAGATTGAATCACCCCACGTTTCTGGCAGATCAGCCACAGGCGTTGGATCTTCGGCCCCCCAACCAGGACGATTAGTCTTTGTTTCACTTTCGACTTGAATTGTTGACGGATATTTGGAGTGGCGATTTAATGAGCGTTTACGCATACCGCATTTAAAAATAGATCCCCAAATTGGCTACGCGCGTGAGATCATCAAATTTCAAGTGTGATATCATTTTCACATTAGAACCAGGCGGGCGGAACTATCTGCTACCATTTAATGGAGCGAAGGAAACCGATTGGAACGCGACTCCCGAAACCATATCCGTTACGCTGCACATTAGTCGCTAACGATCGTACAACGTGAGAATAAATGGGCCCACCGATGACCTGCTGACAAAACGGTATTAGTGTGCGACAACGAATAAGCATCAATAAAAGTCGGGGACCAACAGGGTCCAGGTCCCTTTGGAGCGAGCATCTGTCTCTGTCTGCGCCCTGCTAAGCCGCCTTGCTAAGAAGATTGACTTCCTTAAGCCGCGCAGTAATTTACATCGGCTCGGGCTTCCGATCCGGCCAACACAAACAGAGCGCGAATCGTAGCCAAACATTGTCCCGGCGGGGCCAGATTAAATCCCGCTAAAACAACCAAACACGGGCACGTGGCCGGGGCGCGGGAGGTGTGATAAATGCAATTTACAGTCCATTTTCCGTGGCGTGGCACGATCCCGGCGCGGACTCGCCGACAATCCCGGGCCCCGATAACGATCGTCATAATTTATCGACTTTCGGCTAATGGCGGTCGGGTGATCCGCCGCCGTCTGAAGTAGCCTTGCGCAGGAGAGTCCACCACGGAACCGGTAGTGGCACCGTCGTCTATTAATCAGTCATATGCGTGCCTGTGCAGCCGTTGGCCGTTGGCCCTCTTTCAGGCACGAGTCGCGAGAGGTGTCGAGACCAGAGCAAATCTCCAAATCCTATAAATATCTCCCCTGGCGTAGACTGCACCAGACGAACGCAGCGCCGAGCATCATCCCCGTCGATCCCATTCGTTTTTCTTTTTATTTTCCCAACTCATCAAACGGAGCATTCGCGGCAGCATCGCGGCCGTGCAGTCACATTGGACACTGGCCGTCTTGGACGGATCTGGGGCACCTGGGGGGAACGCAGACGACTGCTGCGATCCGTCTGTCGCATTTGTTTGCGTTTCGCTGTGGTTTCTTCGCCCGAGTGACCGAGACGTAACAGGTTGAACCGATACAACCACCATCGTTCGCTTTGATTGATGTCAGAACATCAGGAACATCTGTTTGGAGGGGGTCCCCGACGGGCCCTCGCGTGATTTTTCACCGACCTCTCTCTCTCTCTTGGCCGCCAGGACTTCAAACGCAGCCCGGCCACCGTTTGCTTGACGATCGCCCTGTTTACGATCCTCGACCGTTTGTTCCCGGTTTTTATGGGAGCTTGTTTGTTATGGGCTGTCGTCGTCGTCTTGGCCATCGGAGTCTGGCGTCTCGGAGCCTCTCTTCGCGGAACCCAAATTTGTTCGCCAAGCCAAGCGCCTCACATTTAATTATCGCCCCCCAGTCACCTCAGTGGCGTGTCATGTTGTTCACTCCCGGTGGGGGGTTCCGAAAGCCCGAAATGAGTTTTTAATGCTTGTCCTAATGAACACCACGTGCTGCAATGTGGAACCTTTCCCGTTGTGCTGTGACACTTTCGTATTGGTTTGTTGTGGTTTTCCTTTTTTGGATCACCAATCCAATCAGAGAACGTCAGTTGTGGTGTTTTTTTGAAGGCTATTTATGTTTGCGTATTTCGTCACCTTTTTGATCACACACCGGAATCGGGAGTCTGATTTGATTGGAGGTAAAGCGCCGCCGGCTTCCAGTCGTCTCTTGTAATGTGATGCCGACTGGTCCATCCACTGGAGAAGGCAGCATTTTCTTGCTCAATACCTTCACCTTAATTAATTTTCTTCCTTAAAATGCGTCAAAAATAATACAAATTGCGGGAATGTAACATTTGAAAGGGTCTCTAACCACCATTAGAAAAGCTTCAAATGAAATACCAGGCGATCAGCGACGTGAACATAACTACAGCAACAGGAGTAACAGTTAATAAATATTTTGATGAACAGTTTATGAGAATTAGAAAACATCACTAATGGGAATGTCTTTCTAATTCTTTTAAGTTTGCTTTACAGTCAAGTGTTTGACTCCTACGTGCATGTCTTGAAGTTTGTAACTAAATTTATATTTTTGTCTTTTAAAACGGAGCCTTATTATCATCATCATCATTACATTTGTGCACTCAACATGATGTACTGTGTACATGAAACTGTATATTTTATTTTATGGTCGATTAAAGTAATTTTAAAATAATGTTTTACCACAAGGCGGAAGCCAAATCATGCAAAAGAACGAAAGAAAAAGATAAGATATCCATAAGATTAAAGATAAGAATTCCATAAGATCTCTCATCTAGCCTAGTCATCTACTGGAGCTCGGTAAAATTAAAGAAAACTGAAACGAATCTTATCAGTTCCCTTCGTATCATCGGCCCACATTCGTGGAAATCGTCCAAATCAGAGGGCATCACAAAACAACACACGGTCACTTAACAACTCACTCACCGGTGTTGGCTTTTCTCTCCCCGCCCATTTGGCGATGGACTCGAAATTGAACGCCACACCAACCTAGACCATAAACAATCATCGTCCCTATCAACCCGGATCGTTGCGATCGTTTCGATCGCCGTGGTACCCGAAATTCGAGCAACCCGAACCAAGCTACAAGCTTCAGTTAATTAGTCAGTCACTCCGCGTTACACCCGGGAAAGGGACAGAAAGCCGGAGCTAGATAGGTTTGTCGCCACAAAAACCTCGGTCGATTGTAAAACTTTTACGTCCGATCGGTCTTCCGGCCACACTCCCGGGTTCCACGGGACCCTCGAGGAATCGTGTCTTTCTCTCGCTGACTTTCCACAGGGCATGATGCATGATTTATCGACAACTAACAGCACTCCTCGGCGGAGGGTTGTTATTTGCTCACAGGGCCCCCCCCGCTTTCTGGCCGGAATGTGGAAGAGGTCGGCTACGTGTTTTACGAGTGATGTTCTGCAAGCGTGACTCTCTCATTTGTTGCGACGCAGCGCGCGCGGTGCCGTACGATCCGGGAAACTCTGGCAACGGGACAACCCCTTCGACCCAGAATCCACCGACCGGGGAACACCGCGCGCTATCGAATTACTTGTTTTGGTAAACTTCATCTAACATAGGGCCTAACCTCGCGAAGGGCACAAATGGGACATGTAACGGAGAGCTGTCGGAGGGAATGGAAAAAAAAGTCCGCGATCTTCCCATCGGTGGAACTTGTTCGGCGCGAGAACCAGCTCGTTCTGGACCTTAGATCCCCGGCGTCCCCGTATCACGGGCCGGTTCTCGGTATAATGTCTGCGCTGGCGCGTTCCCTTTCCCGGTTACGATTTGTTACGATTTGCCCGAACCGCACCGGATCCGCTTACATTCCCGGGCAGTCGGCCACGGGTTCGAAGCCGCCGCCGCCGGCCAGTGCGGGCGAAGTGAAATGGCCATCCCGGGCGACTCCCAGACCCGGTCGTGTTGCAGTGAAAATTGAGCAATTACCGAGGAAACGCCATCGCGAGCCCGCTGTCGTCGACCTGCCTGCTTCGCCAACTTCGCTTCCGCGAACTGCAGGCGATCCGTGCTAGCCGCCATCGGTACGGGGAGCATCGTTCGGATGCAAATCGCGAAAATATTAATCCGCGAGCTAATCGTGTTATGGTGGCCGGACCAGTGCGGCCACGTGATCAGTGCCCGAAGTACCCGAAGGCACTGCTGGTTGGTCTCAGGTTGCGGTACTTGGCAATCCCCCCGGGGGTCCCTGGAGTTGTGTTTGGGCTAGGAGAGAGGATAGATCGGTCGAACAGCGAGATCAGCGATGACTTGTTGCCAATCAGATCCGATGCATCAGTGCGATCGATGGCGGCGACCCTTCGAGGGACGCAGAGAACCCTGGCCCCTAGCTCCGCATCCTCGTTGATGCTGCAACGAGGCTCGCTTTGTGATACAATGTCGCAACGATCGCTGAATCGATCGTTCGGCTTGTAATTTTGCGATCACCACAGGCGCGCAGTTAATCTTAAACGGAAGGTATGGGAAACTTCCCCAGAAAAATTGTGACTTTTTAAAATAGAACTCCGGAGCGGGGAGTTCAGCTTCGATTGTTTGCACACTGTATGCTCACGGATGGAAGGATGTTGAAAGCAAAAACTTCCGTCCCGCCGCCGACGTCGAGCGCTCATTAGCGTGGCCTCAGCAGAGGGAGTTGCCTCACCGTTCTGGGTGTAACGATAACCCATCGCAGCATCGCGGGAATTGTTTACACAACTCGTCGTCAGTCTGCCTGCCAACCCCTAGAGGAGCCATACGCAACCTTTACATTGATAGCGGGCACGGAACGGGATTTTTAATCGGCCACAGCAAGCGAGATAACGAATTTAACCGGATTGCCAGCGCGAAGGGCTTGCACAATTTTGTTTGTAAAACACTGGACCGGACCGGGGTTCTCAATGAAAGTTCGCCTCATTCAGCGCAACACTTCATTCATTCGCGCGAGCCGTGCGAGAGTCCTTCAAACGCCAGCCAGCCGAAGCCGGCATCGTTTCCGTCCGCGTTCGGGGCCACCCCCAAACGGGATTCCTGAAGAGTAAAGTCAAACATTTTTAACAACCTACGCAAACGCGTAAAACTGAAACGCTAACGCGTGCGGCAGCCATTACGGGTTTGTCGACATAAATCCATAGACACACCCGCCCGTAATTTAAGTGCCGGAGGTGCAAAAAAATGTGTCCCCCAGCGTCCGATATCCCTTCCCTTCGCACGTCGTCGTCATTTGATGGGTTTATGGTTGAGCCGAGCGATTGCGGCCACCGTCTGGCGCATGATTATTTCGCGAAATGAAACGTGAAGCTACGCGGTTTCGTTTTTTTTTTTTTTGCCGGTCCACTTGTCTAGCTCGGTCTCGGTGCGCCAGTGAGTGTGATTCTGAGCATCACAAACACAGAGGATGCTCGGGCCGTGTCGCCTGGCCGCTGGCCTGCTTTTGAATATGTGTTTATGTTTTTGCACCCTGCCGGCCAACTTTGCCGTTTGCGTTTTTTTTTTCGTCGGCGCTCGGGAAGAGAGAGAGAGGTCAGCGCGTCTCGGTCTCGGACTGTCCGGCGCCGATCTTCTGGCCATTTCCTAGACCCTAGGCCCACGAGACGAGGGACGACGTGAACCACGCCGGCGCTTTGATGAGAGAGTCGAAATCTTTTCTACAAATCCCAATGGCCAATAAAAAGAATCTACATCCCCGCATCAAAGAATGGGAAATATTTTATAATTAAAGAACCAACTCCCTCCCCACCCCGAAGCCCGGCTGATCGTGATCGTTGAATTTGGCTGGAAGATGAATGGTTTCGCGGTGCGTATGCGTAAGAGGCCCCAGCCCGACCCGAGTGAGGAAGCGAGATCCTCCGAATTCGAACGACGGCGTTGCGTTACCAAATTCGGTACCGAGTAACCGGTTGCCGGAATTCACGGAAACAACATCGTGCTGCGGCGCGAACGACCAAAACTATGAGGTCATCGGGCATCGGGCGGCTTGCGATCGCTGACGCTGACCTTCAGCGCACGCGGCCGCCAGATCTTATCGTAGCATGATTTCGTTAGCCCCGTTTACGGCCCTCGGCCTCAACCCAGCGCCGCACCAGTTATGAAACGAATTTGATACATTTCGGACCGACGGAGCGATTCTAGGGCGAGTTCTAGTCGGGCACAGAAGGCACGCTGACCGTTGAAAGTATTCGGTTGCCTTGCCTTGGGGCGATCCGCACGCCCAGGACCTGAAAAGCGGTCCGCGGTTTTGGAATTGCAAACCCCGCGTTGCTGCAGCGCGATTCGAGACAGTCCGTTGCGCAATTCCGATTGCGAGGTTTCTTTCGTCGAGGGTCCACACTCTTAAGTCGGCTGCCCACAAAGCACCGGTTCCTTCGCTGTTAAAGGGGGACACTCTTCGATAGGAGAGACGATCGAGTGACATCATAACGATCGAATTAATCCGCCGCTGACGCGTACAATGAAGACGGTCTTATCCGTCCGGAAACCGCCGAATGGAAGGGCCGGACCACTTCAGTGTCGAGTTTGCGTCGAGGCTGCACTTTTGGTCGCGCCGCAATAAAAAAGGAACAAAGTAAATGGGAAATGTATTTTCAATTAATCTACCCCGCGCCAGACGGATTGTTGGCGGAATCGCAACGCAGTCTCGAGTCTTGAGAGAGTGGCCATTCTGAGGGCCACTCTCGGATATGTGGCCACTAATCTGTCTGTCGCGTCGAATGTCGGGTCACACGGCCTGCCATCTGAATGCAATTATCCTTAAGCCAGTGGTCGATCGAGCAGGATTTTTTTTGCACTCATTTCATTCATGCCTTGCTGGCCGTTTCCTGGATCCATCTAGATCCAGACCAGCTCCTAATCGGCCCGCCCCCGGTGTCCAATTACTACTTTCCTTGAATGGAACAAACTTTCGCTCTGTCCACAGTGTCCATAATTTTTCGGATTATAATGTTTCTCTTACGTTATGGGGCCCGGGAAGAAGTATTACGCCTCGATGGCGCGGACACGAGCAAAAGTCGTTCCACCGGTGACCTTTGTAAAAGATTGGCCCCCTTTTCGGTTAACCTCTGAGACATTTTTTCCCGCCCAGCCTCCGGTGAACCCTCGATCATGTCCGGCTCGTTACCGGCACGGTATGAAAGAAACGCATTCTCCCGCAAGCTATTTACGCTATGCAAATAGACGCGCGAGAAGGCCTACCGGAGGGACCTCCTTCTCGGAATGCGCGGGAGTTGCAGAGTAGATAGCTGCATGTACCGGAAGACCAGCAAAACCAGTTTCCAGCTCATCACGCCGGCCACGATCGGGGCGTACCTCATTCATTCACCGGCGATCCGTCCTGACACGGCCGGTGGCTAGCAACGGATTGGGACGGGTTTTTTGATAACTCCAAAACAAGGCCCTTTTCGGAAGGCGCAGGGTCACGGCACTACGCCCAGGTTCATTCATGAGCAACGCGAAGCGAGAAATCAACTTCATCTCGCAGGCCAACATAGAAAAGAAGGTTCCTGTGTGGCAAGTGACATGTTTATTTGATTATTTCCGAGCTCTCGTTACACACTCTGCGAGTCAACCCGGTTCCGTTAAACCTCACACGCGTGTTGTGAAGAATGACCCTCCATTGTGCGGTGTCCGTTTCCAGCGATCTTGGCTCTGGGCCAGGAAAGGGCCATTGTCGCTGCACCCACAAACCCTTGTGCCCTCCGACGGGGTATGTCGAAGTCGCTAATTGAGTGTCATTCAGGCAGGCAGTAGGTAGGGCCCCCCCCGGAAAACTCTCCACAGTTCCGATGTTAAGAAAGGTCCAGCCAAAGTAGGACATGGTCTGGGCGCAAGAAAAATGTTCACCGTGCACGGCATGTTAGCGAGGCCACGGCGCTATGCAAAATACGAAACCCAGCGGAACTACAACTATCACTTCTGCTCTGTTAGAGCGCGATGAGAACCGCGTCAGTCAGCTGCTGGCACGATTCCTGTCGATAGTATCGTGAAGTAGGAAATGTGAAACGGATTGCAAAACGGCAACGGAAAGCACGAAACAGGGGAATAAAGTCTAAACTGTATTGATAGTTGACACGATCCGGGATACGTTACGCTCGTCGATCGATACAGTCCACTTGTGAGAAGTGAAGTGCCGCTCTATCGTCCTAATCTGCGGGCAATCTCAGGCATGGCAAAGGAACACAGGCACAATCCAACAGTCAAACTTCAAGCCAAAGAAAAGCTCAGAGCAAGCATTCAATTGTTGAATTGAGATCGTAAATTCATGGACTGGTCACATTTTAGGCCACTCTAAACAGGGTCAGTCAAACAATATATTTTTGGTGAATTTCAGCGACAACCTTTTGATGCCAAATAGATCGCTAAGTTTAGCGTGATCGAATGCTGTGTAAAATTCATGGTCGGAAAGTTGCTTGAAGTTAACATTTACTTTTGTTTCGTTGTCCGATTCGACACAGGACACCTTTACTTATAGCCATTAGTTATGTTAGTAGAATATGCCGACAAACGTAGGAGATAATACGAATCCGCCAAGGCCAAATCATTCTGAGTTCTTCCTTCGTCGTGTCACCGAGGTCTACACTTCAATTACAACCATTTCGTCATTCAAAATGAGCTTTATTTCAAACAACTAAGAAAAAAATATAAAACTCCAAGATCACGATCATGCCTGGTCCGGCTTCATCCTTGTCTGGGAGTAATAAACATTGCAACATATAGCCACTTCACGTAACCGCTTCGCGAGAAACGCTTCCCCCAAAAAGTCTGGTTATTAAATTATCAACTCTCCCGCCAAAGTTTGTCCCGCCGGAGGGCATCCATTACCGGCCTCGAATGCTGCAGATGAAGTGCAAGCGACGATAACTGTGGAGCAGTTCCAGCGAACACTGGCCAACGACAGCGTCGCGCGATCAGACGTGATAGACGCCAGATCGGCCAAAGCCCTGGCCCGTCTCTAACTCCCTCGCGAAGTGTCACGAAAGCGTCGCCTCCAAAAGCGCACGGGACGCTATAAACATCGCTAAGTTATGGCTTCACCGAGTCAAAAGTTAATTTGCAGCGATTTGAGCAGCCAAAACGCAGCCGAACCCCCCACTCTCGGGGGACCCCCAAACCCCACGCCACCCAAACCCGACCCGACCCGATGTTGCATCAAACGAAAAGTTTTGGCCCCTGGCCCGAAAAAGAGCGCCGAAGAATGATCCACGGACCACGCACCCATCGCGGTGCGGTGTTTTGAGTTATCTGACAGATTCGATCAGACTTTTCTGATGTTGAACAAATCTGACAAAGATTGAGGATAGGTTCGCATCCCCGTCCCGTCGCCATGATTATGCTGTCGCTTCCCCTCCGCGTTTGAAGTGACTCCCGCCCCGTTGCTTCCCACTTCGGGGCGCCGGCCAACACGTTCCGCCTGCGCGCTGGGAACAGCACGTGGGAACAGCGCGGAGAGCGCGCCGAGCGCAGCATCTTCGCGCTGTGCAGTTGCAGTGCGCTGTCAGGAGCAATTGGTTAAAGTATCAATCATTCGCTGCCCACTGGAGCCCTCGGAGCCCAAAGTGAAAGGAGCCTTTGGCTGGGACCGAGACCACGCTCTCCTGGAAGGAGGCTCCGGCCGGTGACCGGACCGGAGTTGATGAGATTTTTAAGTGAATTCTTCGACCCCGGTGTCGGTGCCTCTCGTTGACCAGCGGTGGTTATCATACTTTTTCCACCATTCATGCGTGCTTCAGTGGTGGGGCTGACGATCTATTCACACCTCCTCGAAAGGGGGGAACTAATGTCATCCGATATCTGTAATTTACTGTGTTGCCATTATTGATTTGATATTTTGTCAAAAGTTTAGTTCAACCCTAATAAGGATTATAATGTCTTGGGCACCAACGTTTATATATAGACATTAAAGTATTATCTTTATTATCCGGCAGCCTCGAAACGAGACGACCGTTAATTGAGTTCCGTGGACTTTCCTCACGAAGGGCAACCCCGATACGAACCAGCCCAACATACGCCCCAACATAGTCCAGTGGCCTACATGGGCAGAGCTAATTTCAAGGGCTGTCGTCCGATTGTGACAAATTTGTTGCACCGATAGGGGTCGCAAAATCGAGTAGTACCACTTCGGGACCGGCCCGTCAGCGACCGCTTATTGATGACTTCCGCACTTCAAACCGTGAAGACCGGGGTCTGCCCGCACCCGCGATAAGAAGGCTCCCCGTGGGCGTGAAGGTGGGACCCCGGGGGCCCTGGCAAATGGAAAACTCCGGCGGCTCCGGTAAAAAGGCCGACGCTGCTCACACTGGCACGGCAACGGCACACAACAAATCTTTCCCTATCCATCACGTATCACCGCGCGGCCCGCACATTAGTTATGCCGAGCGCGATAAAAGCGTTTTCCTATAAATTACGTCATTTGGCGGGTCCGAAACAGGCTGACGACGCAATGATACAGATAATTCGTATTCTTTGCGGCATTCCTTTGCACGACAATCTTGAAGATGTCGCGCCGTGCCGCACAAGAGCGGAACATTTGCATAGGATCACCACCGGCACAGACCGGGAGCGCATTTCTGAGCCGGTGCGATCATTGGTTACGTGACTAATTTAATAACATCGCCACGACTGGAGCACGGTAGCGAATCAGTTCCGGTTCCAGCGATTCGGTTCGAGTGCCACTCGTCCAGTCCAGCCGATAATGTACAACTCATCGGGGGGTTCTGGTGTTCTGTGTTGAATCAATCCTTGACGGCCTTCTTTCGACTCGGTTTCACTGGGCCTAGAACCCGAACGACATTGTCGAGCGCCAAGAAACGCACATCTGGAGGGTGTACATCTGGACTGCCAACTGTAACGTCGTTGCCGGAAGTCTAGAGTCTACGTCGAGGTGTTACTAGGTCCGTAAACATCGCTAATCGTTCCCGCAGTCACACGGGCGACACTCCTCTAAAATAAACCCCAGACAACCGCGACCTACCCGACGTCCGGTGCAGTTTCTTCCGTGTCCTGGTGGTGCAGCGTGAAAAGGGAAAAGGATGGCCTGGTCGCTGCAACATTGTGCTGCAGCGCGATCGCGGACGGTTTGCCAAACTCAGCTAGGTAGACCAAACAGACGATAAATTTTCCCCGCGATGTGCATGTTTGTTTATCGTTCACATACACCGGATCGTCGTCGTTGTTGGTCCCGAAGAGAAACGATCCCAGCCCTTTGACTAGTTGGTGGTGGCAAACATAACAAACGCGCAATGTGCCCGCCAATATTTGTAAACGCATGAGTTAAACAGACTTTCATTTTCTCAACTCTAACCGGCCATTTGTTTGTCGAGAGCTAACAAACAATAAACTGCAAAAATGTTTGCCAACAACTAGCGTTTGATCGGGGTTTATATCCTAGCCTAGAGCCATTTCGCAGGAGCTTACCAGGGATTGTGAAAACAGATGGCTCTAGCTGGCAATTTGGTCCTTCTCATTATGCTTCTTTAACAACACCACCTTGTTTTGACATCTGGCAAAGGAGTTCGACTTAAAATGAAACATGTTTTGGTCGGCAACTTATGTTTGAGGGTCAGATCCAACATACCCACTTTTGTGCCTGAAAAGTGCGAAATACATGCGTCATTGGTTTTTTTGCTACATCGAGGTCGAGAAAATTGCTACAGAATTGCATCAAATGCTTGTCGAAGCTTATGCTGATCATGCTTTTGGAAAAAAGTTCGAGGACACTGAACTACAAATACTTTTGGGCGAAAATGATACGCATACTCAACAACAATTCGCGGATCAGCAAATGTGTTCCAATACATCATATCCCAAAGTTTGAAGGTCCTGGGAAAGATCGAGAAGATTGGAAAACGACTGCCGCATGCCCCGGAAAACTAAACGAAAGACGGCAGAAAACCCGAAAAATTTAAAAAGAAGTCATTTTGCCATCCGATCGTGAATGGAGATGGAAAGTAGATTCATTTTCAGAATCCTAAACAGAAAAAAATTATGGGTAAGTCCTGTGAAAATCATCAACTGCAAAACAACGATGATGTGCGGCTGGTGGGACCAGAACGGTGTGGTGAACCACAAGCTGTGACCCGGAGCGCAGTTATACGGAACTGTTCGGTCCCCGCGATCTCGGATTCCTCGGACTCACCTCGGATGTGCATGTGCGGGCGCTTGTAGCACTTGTAGCGCCGCACGTGCACGACGCTCTCGATCGTCGTGTCACCGTTCGGGTGATGCTGCAACACCGAGTCCCCCAGCCGGTAGGACACGTTCGAGGCATTGTACGGCGCCAGGCCGCCGTCGATGTAGATGATGTCGGTGCTCTCGTTGCCGTACGTTTCGAACATACGGTAGCTTTTCTTTGGTAACTTGGGTGTCTTTCGGCCCCGCGATGGCAATGGCTGTTGGTGGGGTTGGTTGCGATTTAGCGGATTCTCCTGGGTTTGCCATCGTGGCCCCGAATCCGGGCGGGGACTGGCCCAACTCGCGAGCGCTTCCCGACGCTGCCGAACCGCCCGGTACTCGGCGTCCGGATCGTCGACGGTCGGGTCACCGCCGGGCCGCAGGTGGATCCGGCTGGAGCCCAGGTACAGGCCCACCGTGAGCAGCCCGAGCACCGCGAACGTCAGTACGGATCGACCCAACACCAGCCAGCAGCGCCTGCGCCGGCCAAAGATCTGCTGCTGCTCGCGAAGAAGCTGATGATGCTGGCGGAGGTTCGCGCTCTCTCGTTCATCCATCATCGTCTTCAGCTTCCTGCGCGATCCGGCTCGATCCACATCCTGCCTACCGGTGGCCCATTCCCGCGAACTAATATCACACACTCCGGCACGCACACGACGTCCGCCGCGCAATTGTTTCACTCTTCCGGGGCTGTCGCCAGCTATCACAATCCTTTGAATTTCGCATAAAATTAGAACCAAACCCGGGTTACATAGCCTTGGGCGCGGGCACGCACCAACAAGAAAATAACCGTGGAAGTTGGTGGCCAAATCGCGCCTACCGTGACGCTGATAAGCCCACCAGCTGACCGTGATAAGACGGTACGGCACGGCAGTTATACGCGATAAGAATTTCAGTAGACGAGAGTTCCGTGCAAAAGCAACAAAAAGCAGCAGAAACACGCAGCATGGGAACCCGTTGTTTGGTCTGAGGTCTCACCGCATCCTTTGCCGTAATTTATATCACCTCACAGTCTGTGCCCTTCACGCGGTAATAACCGTCGCCAGCGACCGACCGAGAGAGCATTTGGGGTGCGTTAAACGGAATCATAAAGTAAACTAAAATCGCGCATAATTGTCGGCCACGGGCTATGCTAACAGCACACATCATCTTACGCCAAACAATGTTCGCGCAAATGAGGCACCACTGTACTGTAAACATTAATTACTGACCGACGCTGCTAATGGTTGGCCTCCGTCACACAGACACAGCGGTCGACCCCCCACAGCCGGTCGACCACTTCTTCGATCGAAAGAAATTCAAATCCCCCCCCCCGAGGCCCCGCGAGGATCTCCGGGTCCGATTTGCTTCGAAAAGCCCTCCAAACCTCACGCACTCACTGCCGTCGGCGGTATTTGTTTACTTGATTTTCGTTTTAATTAAATCATACGCGCACACCAGTGTGTGGCCACCCACCGGCCCACCCAGCCCAGGCCATACCAAACATCAAACATAAAACATCTCAGCATCGCCCATCATCGTGCATTGGCGTCGGCGTCGGCGGCTTTCGGCTGGCGTTTCATCACCATTCGGGGCCCGCTTGTTTTCAATGTGGGAAGTGATTTGTCGGCACTTTTTCAGAGGTCCAGGAGGGGGGTGGGGGCCGGAAAGGAAGGTGGTCCCGACCGGCGCGGAGCGAAGTGTTACGGTGATCTTGGAGTACACACTTTTTCACTAATTCGGTGTAATAACTTCAGTGTGCCAGCCGAAGCGCACTTGGAGTGGGCACTTGGATCAATCCGGAGCCGCGATGTAAGGCCGCGAGGAGCAGGGGATAGGGATTATTGGGATGCGATAATTCCCTCCCCCGAGTCCCGTAATGGGATACATTATTTTTAATTTAGTTTAACGCCACCAAGCCGGCGATAGATGAAGCCATCGAGAGCGAGGGCACAGCATCCGGCACCGGTGAGAAACGGCCATCAGCACATTCGCTCCTGCAGGATCAGTAATTTAACAACAATTCCTATTCGAGGGCCAGCCAAACAAAGCACGCCCCAAAAAGTGGCCACCTTCGATGCTAACGCCTCCGGAGCTTCCGGAACTTCGGACCGTTCCGGGATGTGGCCAACGCAAGACAACGCTCGACAACACATCTGCAATCGATCTTCTCGGCAACTGCGCGGTGGCAACCTTCGGACGCCTCCGCCCAAACCTGCGCCTTCTTTGAAGCCAGGACAGGAAGCGGCGTCGGACCCGGAGGCGTTCGGGAGCGAACGGCCACACACACGGTCGCCACGGCCCGAAAACGGATCAAAAAGCCCACAATACATAATTTATGTATTATGATTTAATGTGCACCCTTCGTTTGTGATCGCGGTCAGATCGAGGATCGAGGCGAAGACCAGGCGGGTGGGTTAGACGGTTCTTGATTCCCTTTTCGACTCTCCATGTGTGTCCATTCTCCTATTCTCTTTCTTTTTTTCATCTACGTTCTCTGGCAGTGCGCCAAGACGGTGGCACCCGTACCCGCCGAACCGCCCATCACCTGCGGTCCGTCCTGTGCCGTGATGCGTAAGAAATTCGGTCATCCATCCATCCGCCGGAGCCGATCCATCCATCCATCGGCCCGTCCTAATCTACTGTCGATTCGGACAGCCCTTTCGCGCGCGTGTGGCGCGCGCGCCTCCGATGAGCGTGGCGCGAGCATAATTAAGCGGTCGGACGGGGGATGCTTCCCGGTTCCCGGTGGACGCGATGCTCACCGAGGGGCACCCTATCTCCTGCCCGCCGACGGGAAGCATGAGAAAGGGGCGAAGAATCAGACAAAAAACGGCCACCAGTCTAGCGGTAGATCCGAGGCCACCGCCGTCCCTTGCCTTCTTTGGACCCGTCGGGCGGTTCGTGGCCGTCGTCGTCGACAGCAATCGCTCGATCATATGATGAGCGGGGCTGTTCCGAGTGATTTTGTCGCTCCATTTCGGTTCGGTTGGGAGTTGCAGTTTTTGTTTCGCTGACCTTCAAGAAAGGCAACTCAAATGCCTGATACGGCTTTTGGAATCCAAATAAACGGATTTCGATGCGAAAAGAAGCAACAGGACACGCTTGAAGTGCGAGAAAAGTATCATCAAACGTAGCTCAAAAGTAGCGAGCGACAATTATTTTCACATAATCCGTAATCTTCAAAGTTGGCCACGATCCGTGATAAAGCCACCAATATCCATCACCCGAGTGCGGGTCCCTCGCGGGCTTATCTCAGCAGCGTTCTTTTGGCATGCGAAAAATTCGTGTATCCATGGCGCCCAGTGCCGATGATTGCGTTACTTAACGATCATCCCCAGCATCCTGCCGGTCAATCCTCCAACAGCAAAAAGGGGGCGTCATTCTCATGTGCAACTTTCTTCCTTACGAGCGGGCACCGTATTTTCGGTTTTGTTTTATGTTTCAATCTTAATCACTCGATTCCATTTTTTAATGCTTTTCTCCGCTTTTTCCTTTGCCGTTAATATCACAGGCGAAAACACTTATCTCACACGACACTGACCAGGACAAAGTCTTGGTTGTCGTTCTGTTGGTTTGCGAACGTGCCACTTGGCCCGGACCGAAACGGCCTGCTGAGAACCGCGCGTTACGACGAAAAATCAAAAAACCGAATCAGCATAACCATCACACAGCATCCGTTGCGCGACACTCGCGACATTTTATCGCCCCGGTCAGTCGGGCCCCCGGGGGCAACACTGTTCTCCTTCGTGGCCGTCCCGGTGGCCACCGTGCAGACGAGAAGGAAACATCAATCAGAAAATCATATTTCTTCGGTGACCGCCCGCGGGCTGGTTTGACTTTCGGTGGGCTTCTGGTTCTGCCGACCACCGACCACGACGATCGAACGACGATCTGCGCCTCGCTTAAGCGGACATTCTTCCTTTCCTTAGCACCCGAGATTCGTTCCACGCACCACCGAAAACTTTGGCCCCGGTTTTGGTTCCGCTCCGTCCGGCCAACCGGAACCGCACTTCTAACGGCACACTTTCGGCACACTTACACTCACTCAAAGCACCGAAGGACTCGCGGCGAACTGTATGTGCCCAAATTGGTCGCGGAACACAGGGCCCCCCCAAAAAAACGCGGTGCCAACCCTATTTAAACGCGTTCACTCGCGGCCAAAGTCACCGAAAGACTGGTTTCGGAGGCCGGCGCAGCAGAGGCCACTGCGATTGAGCGAGAGAGAGTGAAACGAATGAACGAGCGAAACTTCGCCGCGATCGCGGGCCCCCCCTTCGCGGTTCCTGAGATAACACGTGGGCTGAAAAGTTCCGGGTACGAAGGGGGGGAAAAACCCGGTTTTTGGTCAAAGTTAAGGTAGAACGATTTATCTTTTGCCTCAAAATAGTCCGCAGTTTCTACGATTTGCAATTTCGGCCTTCAAACGAACCGATAACGATATTTTATTTTCAATTTTGATGTTCAAGGTATTTCCGTGCGCAAGATGAATATTAATCCACGCACATCCGCAAGTACCGAGGACATAACCTATCCAGCCTTTGATTCCGGAGTAGAGTAATGGATCCATTTTATTCATAGTCACATATCGACTCAAAAGCACTGCTCTGAATTATCCACACGTTCTTGTTGTTCGTCAACAGTGAGCAAATGCCACAGTCACGTTGTGCAGAGTGTTTTGATAGTGTCAAATGCTCATGCAATATAAAGCCAAAACGTTCTTCCGATATCTTTACAATGTCAACTAACTGACACAACTTCACTTTTCGATCATTCAAAACGATTTTGTGGATTTATTAAAAGTTTTCTTGTGTTAACACTTCATTTGGACCTCCACTACATTCAGCATCATCAATGTCTCTAAGATCAAGTCTTTTGAAATCAGCAATCCAACGTTTTTTTGTTGTTTCTGATAGAGGGAAGTGTTTATAAAACTTTTCAATTAATTGCTTTGCTTGAAGGGTACTTTTTCCCATCATGGAGCAGTTTAAAATTAAAACACGAAATTTTTTATGAATTATGAAAATTATGAAATTTTAGCATGCTTCCTTTTGAAGGTTAGCACTAACTGAAAAAGCGATGAACGCACTAAGACTAGCACTATTTACGCGTCCCGGGCCCGGTACTTTTCATCTCATGTGTTAGGTGAACTTCCCGAGTGTCTGGCGCGGCTCACGCCTTTCGGTGGCCGCGGCAGTGCGTGAGCGGCATTCGCTGGCGCTTCGAAGCAATGAAAAAGAGAGCGTGTCGGGGGTTCACCCGTCAACCCGATTCCGACCACCGGCAGATTCATCGTCTGGGTTCATTCATGGGAAGACGAACCGCCTTTCAGGATTTACGGTTACTATAGCGACAATGTTTCGCATCCTTCGCGGTTTGCTAAGCAATGGGTGCACGTGTTTTCGACTAAAATTCCCAAACGCAATGCAAAGTTTCATCGAAAGAAAGTTCCATTCTTTCACCGCTTTTTAACCCTAAACTCCCGCACAGCTTTGGGGCGTTGTGGGCGTCCAGCGAATGGCCACACTCCGTATTGGGGTGTAATTTACATATTTGGTCACTATTTGCTTACGATTAGCATCGTCATTAGCAGCAGCGATGGTCCGCTGGTTCGGATTGCACGCACGCTCCTCTTTTCGGGTGATTTAATTCCCATTTAGCTGGGCGAAAAAAAACCCGTTTCCAATTTGAATCCTCGCCACCGATGGCTTCCAGCGGCCGAAGCACGGGCTCGGTGTGAGTCTACAAAGTAAATAAATAAATACCCTTCACTACACCACACGGCACACGCGATCAGGCCGCAGCCCGCCGGACACTTTTTATGAATGAGCCTCGCTCGTTGTTGTGCAATACCCGCCGAGCCTGTCCTGCGGCGGTCCCAAACACAGGTGCGATGACGTGCTGTCTCGCGGCCCAAGGCTCAGACTCTCCGGTTTCTGTCCCAAAAGCGAGGCAAAATAAAAACTAGAAACCATCTCGACGTCTCGGCTTTCGAGGGAAGGCAAAAAAAACACGAAACCCAACGCAGCCCACGCATTGGCCCGCCAGTTCCGAGGCTCGCGCAAAAAGGCTGGCTGGCCGGGCCGAGCTACCCATTGATACTCGCGGTACTCGGGAACGAACCACAAACACCACCAATCCCGCCGGTGTTTGTGCCGCGGTGGCCGCAGCATAATACACGCGCTAGTAAAGTTTTATGAATGAATTTTTAGAAGTGAAATCAGAAGTGCAGTTGGCTTCCCGTGGGTTGGCGTGGGATCTTGGCGCGAATGCAGACTGCCAAGGGAGACTCGTTGGCCGTGGGGGCCACGGACCGGACGCACGCTGCACTCGCATGAATCGCCTTCTTTCCGTTTTTTTTTCTTCTTTTAATCCCCTTTTCCGATTATCTCCGGGCCGTTGTTAATCTCCGCGCCACAATGTTGAATCTTCAGCATGTTTTCGCTTTCGCTGGGCGTGGATTCAGTTTCACCCACAGTCACCGCCAAGATCGAGGAGACGAGGGAACAAATGGCAATGGCGTTGCCCGAGTGCCCGAAAGGCTCGCTGGTGCAGGCTTCACTCGGCCGGATGAATAATTAATCGGAACCAAATATTGGATTTCACAATCACAGGGCTCCCCATCCCGAAGGGGGGCCCGGGAAACTTTCTTCCACGTCCTCGTGAGCGTGTGTCATAATTTATGGTGCGCGCCCCCACACGCCAGCATTGGCGGCGGATGGATGGCCATTGGCGTTGAGACCCGTGCGCCATTCCAGGTGGGCGTTCGTTTGACGCGAGCGATCTGGTCAATCCTTTGACAGGGGTCTTAAATTTTACTCCTAGAAAATGCATGCTGCTACATGTTTCTCCATTTCTCGAGCCCATTTATTGGTGTAATAGATTGGATTCACACCGGTAGCTGACCGACACCGAACGCTTTAGCAACTCAGCGAATCCGGTTCAGCTGTGGCGTCCCAGAATGGGGCGCATGGGCAGACCAATCATAATAATATTGAACGGCCACTGGTTTAACCGGTCCGGGCAAAACATGCCTCTCGCTACACACACCTGTGTCCGAGCGGAGTGGAGCTTGCAGCCAGAACCTACGGACCTACGCTTCAGCCCACCCGACCCCGGGCACGTGTATGTGCGTGCGTGGGAAGAAACAATTGGAACGAATACGAAAATTGGTCCAACCGCCCAGCCCACAACATTCGGCTCCGCCGGCAATCTTTCCGCAATCGTCAGACTCATGTCAGACAATCGATCACCGACTTTTCTCACATCGACCGTCCGACCGTCACGGCGATCAATCGGTGCCGCCGTCGGCTTCGATGAAGTCATAAAACTTATTCATCCGGGTGCTATATCGGGTGCGTGCTATAAACACACCCGGAGGAGGACCGGAAACAAGGAACGGGAGCCGATCGACACACGGACGAACGCCTCGGATCGGATCGAAATGGGCTGCTGCGTGAGTCAATATTTTGAGCTTCCCCGTGGGCCGTGGCTCGAAGCGAGCGACAACGTGTGAAGTTTCGGTCCGATTCGAGCCACGGTCCAGAAATTGGTGTAACCTCATAAAACAGCGAAGGTGTCATATCTCGGCGCCCCCCAGCCCGGTGTGGCCATCGCCTAGCTCTAACATCTCTATTAAAGTCCCGGACGATTCGATTCGCTTGTCTATAAATCTCGTTACTTTGCCCATAAATTGCCCGCAGACGAGGCGAAAGCGTTAAATTTGAATTATTACAAACCGCGCGGTGCCGGCACGGTATGCGGCAGCATAGGGTGCACCAGTCGGGGCAGAACCCGATCGAGCTGAGCGCCGATCATATGATCGATAGCCTTTACATAACAACCGGCACAACGGTCGATCCGCGGGGCAAATCGCGAACGCGCACCGAGCGATCAAAGCGATTGGCTTTTCTATTGCTAACCCCAGATTGGCCACACCCAGGACGATCGGAACGTCCGGAGGGCGAAAAATTTCGTAACCCCCCCTTGCTGTGCCTCCGGCGCCGTGTAGGATCGGAACCGTCGGTGATTAGCGTAAGGAACGCGAGCGAAGGCCCCAGTGTTGATAGGCTCGTCGTCGTCGAACGGAGCGAAGCCGCTCAGGCGCATTCCAAGGGGAACCGTGCACCGGATTCGGCGGAAACTCGTTCCCGACTCGACCGAGAGCCAATTTGTTTGCCATTTGCCAGAACCGCGAAAGGATGCTCGAAAACCACCACCAACCATCGGGCACACCCCCCGGCCGGCCGGAGACGGCGGCGGGGCGACGACATAAATCATCGTAAAAGTCGTTTATAATGTCGTTTAATGATATGCTCAAAGTAAATATAATAACCGTTATCGACATTCCGCGCCGGGTCGGGGATAATTTCACCGGCGTGTTTCGCCCGGTGATCCGGCCTCGGTTCCGGCGAGCCAACGAACAATGCCGAGGACTCGGCGCATGCAAAGTGGCCTGGCCATGCTTAGACGGCACTGTGAGCCTGGCATGCCCGACGGGACGGACAAAACCCCGGGCGGACCATCATTTAAGCCGAAAATCGGCCGGCCAGGACTCGAATCTCTCTCTCTCTCCGCTCCACTGTTTCAATACAAATTGTGCAATCGACCGTTGCCAAACACACGCGCTCCATTAAATCAATGTCCCATCACATCTCTGCTCCGCTGGGTCGTAAGATCCTCGACGGGGCCGCGTGAACAAGGAAGTGGAATGCAAACCCCCAGCGAAAGTGCGCAACGGAAAAAGGCACGCCAGGCGATCGCCGTTCCCCTCGCGCATGCCATGGCAATGTAAACACTGCCGGTCCGAGTCCCTATCTGGCGTATCTTATCGATGGAAAATTATTTTTTAAAAAGATGCCCTCCTTTATCTGGCCCTGTCATTATCAACATCGGCGCATCTCGGCGAAACCGAGCCCGGTCCAGGGTTCTGGCGAAACATGCGAACGCTTTTTGGTGTCTTATCTTAAGATTCTGGAGTCCGCCAGAGAGAGAGAGAGCGCGATGAGGGATGTCCGCGAGTCTTGCCACAGAACGTGCGGCCACATTCCCGTGAGCCAAACTGTCGGCATGCAAATTATGATGGAAGCAGCGCGGTGATTGATTTTTACTTCCACCTCACCGGGTCCTGGCGTGGCCCCTGGGCTCGGGGCGAAGTGCACGACGAAAAGGCGCATCGCAATAATGACTTTATCCATTCCGCCGCCGGCTTCTCTAACGGACTCGATTTTCTTTTCGGGTTTTTCTTCTGCTCGGCGCGATCGTTCCTAAACTCGTTTTAAATGGCCAAAGATTCGGGCCGCACGCAACGCCGAGAAGTTCGCGCAGCGAAATGTTTAAATTGCCCTCTCCCGGTGGGCTCCCGATCCCTCCATCCGATCGAACTCAAACAGTTTACCGATAATGAGCACAATTACATACGAAGGCGAAAATGCGAAAATAAATAAATTTTCGAAGCCAGTGTGTGCCTCGGCCATCGGTCCTATTTTTATCAACAGATCCGCCGTGGAATTTTTCACACTTTCGTCTATTTATCTTTTCGACACCCGGCCGGCACCTTGTCCGGAGCGCGAGCCACTCGGCCGGGCGATTGATGGATGGCGAGCCACGGCCACGCAATTAGTAATTAGCAGCTTGTTTGTCAGCGTAAAGCCCGCTGCGCTGAGGGCTGAACGTGTCACTCGAGCGTCGCTCATTTCGCGGCACGCCAAAGCGTTAGAAATATTTATCATCAAACGATGATACGACAACGGCGTCCGGTTTCGTGCTAACCAGGGTAGCAATTAAACTGCACTTAGCTCGCTCGCAAGGCTCCGAAAGGGTGCGCGTTCGCTTTATCACCTCTCACGAAAGTGCACGAAATGATGAAGCGGTTAACGCGGGCCGCCTTTGCCGCGGACATGCGAACCGGCAATGAGGCCCGAACCGGTAGGTGGCTCGTTGCGATACCGGCTAGATCGCACCGGGGAAGGATATGTTTATGCTCGAGGATCATTTTCGCCGCGGCCGCATTGCGTGACTGGAGCCCGTTGTGGCGCCTAGCGCCTGACGGTTCTGTGCGATCGACGAAAAGCTTGCTCGAGCTATCTTATTTGGTTCGGGCTTCTCGGGGGCCCTGAACTTGCCTCGGGAACCGCTGATGCTTCGGGATCGAATAACATACACCAAACGCGGAGTGCCGAACGTGCCGAATGCAATAAACGTTAGACGCGATTGCAACATTTTTGCACGCTTTGCTGCGTGATCGACAGCCAACGATAAGTCCCGGAGCGAGGTCCCGGAGCGATCGAGCGAAAACTATTAATTCTGCAGCACTCGTAAGACGCAAGCTGGGATCGTTACTGGGATCCACCACTAAATAGCATCGGCCAATAAATTAAACGACTCTTTTGTAATCCACCAATTATTACGTCCCACCCGAAAAAGGATGGTGCCAATGGTTCGCATCTCGTAAAGCCGATCCGATCCATCTGACTGGCTGGGCCCCGTTAGGCATAATTTTACGATTTGTATAACCCGTTTTCGCGCCCGATCCGATCCGATCCCACGCCTCGGCTCGGCGAATGCAATCCGGTTCGCCGCGTGAAGACGGCACCTTCTGCGCATCTGTCGCAGTTGCATCCGGCGCGACACGAGGGGCCGACGGTTTATCTTATCCGAAGTGGCCACCGGAACGGAGAACGGCGACGGTTTATGAATGGCACAGGCTGCGCTCCGCAAAGGGAAGCCGAATGCCGAATGACTCCCACGAGCCTCACGCAGAGTTGACTCAGCTGGATAAAGTATGGCCCGGAGTCTGTGAGGCTGCAGCATACTCTCGACAGTCCCGCCGTGAGCCTCGCTCGTGTGTACGCATCGCCTTTTCGCGCCTCCTTGAACCGTCACCGCCATACAAATAGTGTGTCGTGCCCGGTCGGGCCAGCCAGCCGGCCATCCAGCCGGTCGGTCGGTCATCATCATCATAATTTGCTCCGATCCTGCCCGCTGGTGTACGCGCAAAGGTGTTGAAGATGAAACGATCCTCCCCATCGGCCCATCGGCCGCGTACCTTCACCGCGTGGCCAGCGAGCGACGAGAGGTAATCTATAAATGTGCATTTAATGCCCGGACACAGTGAGCGTGCACTCGGAATGTGCTGTCGCCCGTGGGTCCGCGTGCGATCGCCAGCCGCGGCCAGCAGCCGGCCAACCGAACCGCAGCTCATCAGCGCCGGTGGCTAATATTTACACGCATAACTTATGCTCGGGCCGGGCCAGGGCCGGGCTAGGGCCGTGCCAGGGCGGTGTGAACGCGCTTCCGGCTAAATGCATGATTGAGAAGATAAGAAGTGCCACTCTCGGGTCTCGGCTCAGCCTCCGTCCCACACGGTGGGCAAATATGTCTCCTTCATGGGATACGATTTTTCTTTCGCGCCTCGCACCTTTCGCACCGTCCCTACGGCTATGGGATAGGAAAGTGTTGAAAATGGCCGAAAGATGGCCGTAGCAATTTTGCATTTTTATGCTTTATTTTATGTAAAACATTAGAATATTTTAGTGATCTCATCGATAGGTTAAACATTAGCTACAAATGCTACATAACGGCCAACAAATCCATTTAATCCGCAGTTATGTTGCGGCACTGGTGCCTAGAATTTTGCCAATTAGATACGAGCTCCCACGGCAGCCACAGGACGGCCGCTTTTGGGAACCCATTTTCGCGCACCCATTTTCTTTGATCTCCGCGTGGCCGGGCGCGCGCCCTCTCGCCTTCATTAGGCATGTAATTAATGTTTTACTACGCAAAATTAATACCAACCGACAGCCGGCTTCGGCTGGACCTACGAGTCTGGAGGGCAATACCTACGAGTGCGCCACCATCGCCACGTCGGCCAACAGTTTATTTAACCTCATTTTAGCATAACCACCACCGGGCCGGCCCGCACTTGAAGTTCGCCCCCGAATCCATCGTTCGGGCGGCTCAGAATCTGCCACAAATAAATCAATTTCAGACAAGAACCCCACCGAGGTGCGCCGAGGTGCCTGGTGGCGATGGAATTCATGCGTTTAATTTGCCGAGTCGAAGAACGCCAACTCGCGCCAACATTGCGGTGGCGAATCCAGCATTAATTAAAATCCCGTCCCCACTACGAAGTACCCTCCGTGCCCGCAACAAGACACATAATTAATGCCGTTTAACACCGCTCCGTTTTCACGCCCGGAACTCCGTGGTTCACCCCGTCCCACCCCGGGCGCGATTCGGCGATTCGATCCGTCTCGTCATCCGGGACAGGGGGACGTCGTGAAAGTGAATTCGATACGCGAAAAGCGATTCCCGTCGGAGCTACTTTCCGGGCAATTCCGGGCGGGCAAGCCGACATACACGATGGCGAGCCAAAGGTCAACCCGCGAGGTCTCGGGAGCGGTGCGTTAAATGATTTCGCGTAAGCTCTCCCGTGGAATAAATCCGATTAGCCTCAGCTTCTGACTGAAGCTGAGCTTTCGCTGAGCTCGCTAAGCTCGCTGTTTATGGTGCCATTTTTGGGTGCGTAATTGCGATGTTTGCGAAAGGTTAAATGCACCCCAAACATTGGTCCGCTGCCCATGCCATGCCGGGATTCGCTGACAGTAAGCGCACGATGCTTGCCCCTAAATGGGCACCGCGTCAAGTGTTACAATGTTGCGAAATCTGTTGATGTCCTCGGGGAAAGCGGATGGTGTTGGACTTTGCCAGAAGCGATTGCGGAGTCGAACGGTACTGGTTTGGGCGTTGAGAGCCGACTGATTAGCTTCTGTTTCGGTTTCCGTTGGCAGAGTTTTGTCGGCTCTTCCAGAATGTTCTAGACGGATTTATGTAATCAGTCACTTAAGGTTACCAGAAATATTATAACTTCAAGTTGGGGAAAAAGATTTCCACCATTTTTGCGTAAAATTTGAAACTTTATGTAAGATATCTAAGATGTTGTCCTAATGAAAACTACAGGTCTTCTGTTGGACAATTTTGGGCTATTTCTGGTCAATTGTTAGTTTCAAACGGTCCTTTGTTGTTGACAGTAGAGATCTGAATGAAGTGTTTGGCCATACGGAAGCAACTCTTAATGAATTATTCCTTTCACCATATTCCACCATATTCTTAATAGGACCTTCCAGGCTGTTAATCCTGGTTTGGTCACGGTTTGAGCTGCTTCACCAGCAGCTATGGCCAGCGATCGTTTTCTCACAATATTGTTGTATATATCCCATTTCTCATCGCCAGAAATACATTTAAGAAATGGATCGATTTTATTCCGTTTGGCCAAAACTTTGCAGATGGAAGATCGATCCATTGAGACACCCAAAGATCGAGCTTCTTCTCCTGGCCTAGGACTACTAACATGCCGATCAAATTTGATTATTTCTGTGATTTTATACGATGAGCATAAACTTCAAATTGTTTGATCGATACTTCAGAAGATATCGATTACTAAATCCATCTACCGAGAAAATAATGGATTACTTTTTTGCCAACCTTATATGATCTTTATGCTCCATCCGTAGATCATCCGTCTACACTACGAGTCGGGTAATGCTCGATCTACACGAAACACTTGGGTCAGTTGAATGCAACAATTTAATACCATAAGATCAGCGTGATCTTCGATTCGAACTGACGTCACTCACGGATGTTCTACAGCAGGGCCGATTCCAATTTGTCAATGCAATAATTTATAACTAAATAAAAGAGCAAAACACATCTTACAGAGCGCAAGCGTGTAAACGATCGAACCTCATTTCTCTCCCGTCCACATTCCGAACAGCGAGCGAGAGCGAAACGAGGATCTGTTTCTTTTCCCGCGGACCACCTAACGACGTCGGTGAGTGATAGCGTCACATGGCCCGACGAGAGCCCCGGGAAACGACCCATAACCCGTTAGCTACATTTTCCGGGCGCTGTCGCGATAACTCACCCACCTCCCAGTCAACATGGGGGCACCCCCAATTGAAACATGGTTCCCTTGCCGGGCGCACGCGCATCATCGCCCAGAGATCGATGGCCAGTTTCATGGCAAATGATTTATGCCTCACCCGCTCCCCCACAAGAGGACCCCACGCAGAGGACCGGAGAGAACTCGGAGAGGATTCGAAACATTTTTATTACCTACTCCTACCGTGCCACGTAACATAAACCACGGGCACCGGAGCACCGTGCGCCATTTGTCCTGTCACCCGGTGTACCGGGGGGATCCCCCGTCGTCCCCCTCACCTCACCGCACCGTTCATTATCAACCGTTTAGTGGACGCGGAGCGGACTGCCGGCGGCCACTGCGCTCGATGCACGCCAGAAACGCAACAGGTTAGCGGACGTCGAGCGGTCGCGAGAAGTGCGCTGATTTATCGGGGTGCCATAAGGTCCAAGAAATCAGTGCCAAAGTGATCTATGCCGGTGAAAGGGGCCACCGCTTCAGAGAGCAGCCTCGTAACAGCATCACGGGGATTCATTCAGCAAACATCCAATCAACCAACCGGCATGCCAATTTGTTGCTAACGTAACCGGTTTAGGATTAGATTTGAACGTGGAACACAGTTTTAGAGCGCCAACGTTTTGAAATTAATCCACTTTCTTCATCAACCTTGTGGCGACACCCGAAACCGATGGATTCCCTTATCCGGATTCCTCTTAGGGAATTGTTCCAACCTTGCCGAGGCCCTCGGCATCGTCGGCGGTCCTATCCTAAATCCCTGGCTCGCGTTCTCGTTCTCCGTCGTTATCTTAATCGGGCCCAAGGCAGACTTTGGGCCCTGGCCCTATCCCCCATTGAGCCGGGCGGAATCGATCGTATCTAATCCATCCGGTCGTAACGGAATAAATCAATTAGTACAACACGGTGCGCCCTAATGGCCGGCAACCCAATAGAAAACCCATTTATCTTCCGACGGTCGGGATGGCGATCGGCGGGCCACGATAATGCTCCGGCCACGCTGAGCCCTTCCCGAAAACACAGTGCCACAGACCAGAGGGTCCAATAATTCAATCAACTCACGATTTTCCATCACAAGCGCCAAAAGAGTTAAGCACAGGGTCCCTGGAGACTCCCCACCCGGAGTCTAAGACGTGACTAGCCGGTCGAAGAAAGACCACCGCGTGTGGTTCTAGCCGAGCCACGAACCTTCTAAGCCACCAAGCACCGATCGGTCTCAACCGGGTGACATGTCGATGACGTGACCTCCCGGGTCTATTGAGGAACCCGGTTGATGCGCTCACCCCACCCACGAGAACTAACGGTACCGATGGTCGAATCGAATAAATAACGCTAAAAGTGCCATAAAACATTCGCCATGTCTAGGACGAAATTATCACCCCAGCACGCGGCGTGCGAAACTCCTGGGCCACGCGGTGGCCACCGCTCCAAACCTGGCTGGCTCCAATTTGTCTGATGATGCGATTAATCCCCCTCAGCTTGCCAGCATCAACCCTTCTCTCTCTCTCTCTGCCTCTCTTCGCCAGCCAGCACCGAAGCCGGGTTCGAAAGTGGTCCAAACAGGGTCGGGCTCGAGCGCTGCGCATCGATTGCGCACCGACTGCGCAGCGCAGCGACATCTTCGCCCGAGACTCGTTTTGTTTTATTGCATTTTAATGTGCAATTTCATAACGGATTCACGCGGCGTACCGGTCGGTACCGGAGCCGAGCCCAGCCCAGCCCAGCGATTCCGATCGTCAGGCACTTCGCCGAGGCCGTGGCCGCGTCGGGGTGTTAACAGTCGACCCCTTCGGCTCCGGTCCGGCTCCGGACACTCCGCACATAAATTACCATTCGCCCGGATTTATCGCCCGCGACGGGTGGTCACTGAGTCGGGTGGTGCGCGATCGCGGTGGTGCAGGTGCAATAGGGTGCACCTTAACCCGTCCTGAACGGAGAGCGTCCTGCACGAACCGGCACGAAGCAGGGCTGCGAAAGTGTCCCATCGATGATGGGCCTTTGTTGCATTCCTGTTACTGTACCTTAGAGTGATCGATGACGAATGGGAAGTTTGTGAGTTAAAACTCTGGATGCGTGTTAAAATTTTAATGTTATTTTTATGAAAATGAATGAATTTGAGTCTATCGATACGAGTCGATCAATAAATCACGGATCACAAAGGACTATTGGCAAGAAGTAGTGAGTTATTCGAGTGTGTGAAGCAATAAGAAATGTCGGTTGGTGTATGAAGAGCATGAATGGTAAATCAAATATACGATTTGCAGCTTATACTACCTCAATTCCCTTTGATAAAAGCCTTATCATCGAAAAGTACCTGATGTAAACAATGAAGGAATGTTCGCCGAAGGACCCAACCCATCACCATCCTATCATTCAGCATAAACACGGAACGCGTGAGAGCACGAATTGCACAAAAATCACATAAACAGACCTCACCTCACGGCCATCCTGCATTGCGTTAAAAACCGGGAACGCTTCATCAGCATGATCACCACCCCCTGTTCCACAGTGTAGGCCGCTCGATTGATTTATCTACTTTGATGTGCGCCCCGCGCCCATGCTTTCAGTTTCGATCATTTTTATTCACCGCGCCCGCTCGCGCACTGACCACAGATTGCACTTCAAATCAGCTCGGGCGCGCGATCTCGAGTAGTCCAGGAAAGTGCCGTTGGAATATCCACGCGGTCGAGGGGATCGGGGATTGCACTCGACGGACGGTGGCCGAGGAAGAGATGTGGGCCAGGAATAACATCATCAACCAACGGGCCGACGAGTTCCGCCTCTAGACGTAGAGCCGCGCGTGCGGAACCCCCCCAGGAGCGTGTCGAAAGCTTTCCTCACGATCATCTGCCACGTTCACGTTCAAAGTCGCGAGCGAGGCGATCGTTTAGTTAACATCAGTTGTAATACAGGTACATTAGGCACTATTAGCTACATACGCGTGCGCCTCTATAGGGTGGTTCATCTTGCCGAAGAATCAATCAGCCAACATTTCTCGCTAGCGAATGCGATCGACGGTTACGGCGGCTTTTCGAACAAAAATGGACGGATGATGCTGCCAGATAAAAATCCACACCAAATAATCACCAGTTGACGCGTGCATGGACTTCTTCTGCACATGCTGGCTGATGACCACCGAGCTAAAAAGGAGCTTAACTGCATTTAAGCTTTTCACATTTCCTTACAGTTTGAGTTGAAGATTCACCGCTTTGGAAGTAAGTTTTTAATATTTCCCAATACACATTAGTATTCTAATTAAAAGTCAAAGGATCGGTAGTTTAAATATCGGGTACACTTGATGGATCACCCTATCAAGCTAGCCGAACCACTCGATCGTTCGTTAGTGTGGTGAAACATTAACCTCGAAACCAGATCTTTCTCCAATCGTCATCGTCTCGAGGTGGACGGTCAAACCTTCGAAATAGAAAGGTTTCCTCGGGGCCACAGCATAGCGGCCCCTCCTAGGATCTGTTCCCCCTTTCTCCCGATGACTCCAGGCCCGTGCGATCATCGGCCCCGTTCGGGAACGGTGCGCGTTGCGCAAACGGAAAACATTTATTAATTTTATTCAATAAAAATTCCGCCAAGTCATTAGTTTATAATTGATTTATTATTAATTTTCATATCAATAGCGTACACACGACGGCCCCGTGTCCGTGCCCTAGGCACGAACCGGTCCACCGGCGGCCGATCTTCCTCCCAACCGCGCGCAGGATGATGATGATAAAGTTGTACATTTTATAAACTTCCCTCCCGAACATGCGATCAGCCCGGGACCGGGGCACAGTCCACGGAGAGACAGTGCACAGTAACCTTGCTGGTGCTTTTATGTTTATCATCCTTCCCACCCCGCATTCGGGTGGCCACCAACCCGTGCGTTGGGCGGGCAGCCCGGAGAAGCGGATCGATTTGCGTCGCTCGATAAGTGACGGCATCCGGAGCCAGCCGGGCGGCCACAGCATAAAGGGGTACGCAAAACAAATTACTCATCACACGATGACGTTGACGGTTGGGCGCAACACGCGCCACGCCGCTCTGACCACACACGACGCCCTGAGTTGTCGCGCGAAGGTGAAGCCGTCGGCGTCTGCTAGCCCGCCTTTAGATTAATTCCTGGTGACGAGTCAACGCAAAACCGTCGCTCAGGTGCGCGACGTACACGCGGTGGGATGGCAAATACACAGCCCAACGGCTGTTGACCGACCGCACGCGATCAATCGCAAGATGCCGCGATCGCCACGCAAAGGTTAGCTCCGAATATCTTTTCGGTGACACACGATAATTTGTTGTCCCTTTTTCGGTGGAATCGAGCGGCCACTGTTTGCACCATCGCCATGTTGACTGAGGTCGCGAGGTCACGGAATTCACGGTGACCATTGTTTGCCCACCGTGTCACCGAAATCGTTAGCGGGATCGCAATGTTTGATCGCCAAACACGCACCAAACCATTCACCAAACTAAGCCCCCCTGGCCAGCTCGTTACCGGTACACGGCGAACCGGTTCTCGTTTCGTTCACTCCCCCGGCAGGATTTTTCCCCAAAAAACCACATAAAAATCGGCAACCGCAAGAAAAGTAACCCGCACGGAAAGACACAACAAACGGCCAGCAGCCACGAAAAAAAAAGCAAAACTGGAACGGAACGACCGTTTCGACGACTAAAAATTTGACGATCGACGTAAAACCGTTTTAATTAACCAGCACGATCCGATCCGACGATGGGGACGATCGCGGGGCCGCGGGCCGATGTGGGAGGGAAGGCCGCTTTGCATGCTCCAAAAAATAATTACCTCATCGATCAATCAGCGCCCCATTTTATGGTTGCTTGTCTTCCGTGCGGACGGCCCGCGCGGGTTGTTTATGTTTTGTGGTGGGTTCGAGTTCGGCGCAACAGTCTGGCCTGGTCCCCGGTCCCAATCAGCGTGGCGTTGATATCGGTTTTGGATCGTACAGAGCAAAAAAATCGCCGAAAGCAAGTTGTTGCACTTTTTCCGTCGAATTTTCATCGTTTTCGATCACTCGGAATGCGAAATAGAATCAAGCCGATGGGACACTTCTCCGATGGTTCTGCGTCTGCAACTTAATGGTCTTTAATGGCTGCGGCTCCGTTACGGAATTTGTTGAAAAGACCCAGCTGAAAGCCCAGCCCCATCAAGAGTGAGCCCCATGACGAAATGAGTTTGTTTGGAACCAGCATAGCTGCATCGACGCCAGGACGCCAGGACGTACGCCACAGCAATGCAACTGGCCAGTCGCTGGGAAGCGAAAGAAGCAAACAATCGTGCCCAGCCCTCGCGGAGCCGATTTAATAACTTCATAATCAATAAATTGTAATCTACGTAAAAGGTAATAACGATAACAATAAAATTAATCTCGCTACGTACGGCGATCGTCGCAACGCAAACCCGGCGCAGCGAATGTGCTTTCACCCGCCGGCCAGCCCCGCGGGAGAACACACAACATTCACCATCAGCATCATCATCATCACGGACATCATCAGGTTCCGGGCTCCGGGGCCCGGTCCCTCCCGGTTAATCGTCCCGATCGCTGATGACTAACGCGCTCATGGGTGGCTGCTCCAGTACAGAGCCGGTCGATTATCGATCGACCGACCGAGCTCCCGACATCCCGGGCTACCCGGGGATATTAAGTTGTTTGGGTTCCGATTCGTTCCACCAGCCCCTCGCACAATCGATGGAACCAATCGATCCCGAACCCGAAGCGGCCCCGAAGCGCCATACGCCTACGTGGGGCGTTCCGCTTCAACCCGTTGCGTGTGTTAATTTGTCACGGCCCCCCGCACTTACCTTGGCAAGCATCCGGTCGTTCCGGCGACAGCCCGAAGTACCCTTCCTCGCAGCGATCGCACCGGAGTCCGGTGGTGCCCGGATTGCACTCACACTGGCCGCTGATCGGGCTGCACACGCTGGGGCTGGCCGATCCGTTGACGTGGCAGGCACAGGCCGGACACTCGAGCTCCAGGTTTCCGTAGCCCACCTGCGGCACGATCGCACAAGTAAGTAACGCGGCGCCGTCAAGGACTCTGGGACTCGCGTCATACTCACGTCACACTCGTCGCACCGGCGGCCACCGTAGCGCGGCTTGCAGATGCACTGGCCGGTGGTCACGTCGCACACGTTCTCGAGGGCGCCCACCGCCGAGCAGCTGCACGGCTCGCACCCGTCATCCGGTACGCCCCAGTAGCCGGTCTTGCACCGCTCGCACCGCCAACCCTCGGTGAAGCCCCTGCGGAAAGGCCGGAGAGATTAGCATACTAGTTCGTGCCTGTGCCCAGATCTAAAAGTCGAAGGTGAGATTGTGTAAACAGAAGGTTCTATTTGTCCATTTGATCCTACCAATTAGGCGTTTTTGGCCACACTCGAAAAAAAAATGCTACATGCTGAAGAAATCGCCTACAGAATCGCATCAAATGCTTGTCGAAGCTATCGGTGATCATGCTCTTGGAAGATCGCAGTGCTTTGAGTGGTTTTAAAAATTCAAACATGGCGATTTTGACTTAATAAGCAACGAGCGTCGGATGGCTGCAAAAAAGTATAAGGACGCTGGAACTACAAGAACTTTTTGATGAAAATGACACGAAACCGTTACAACTCGCGGATCAGCTAAATGTGTTCCAATACGCCATATTTCTATGTTTGAAGGCCCTGGGAAAGATTCAGAAGATTGGAAAACAAACTGAACGAAATTCTGCAGGCCAGGTACAAGGCCAGAAATTTATTTCTCCATCAGATCATGATTGAGGATCGAAAGTATGTTCATTGTGAGAATCCAAAAAAGAGAAAAAATCAAGGGTCAGTCCGGGAAAAATCACCATCAAACTTCGACTGCAAAATCAGATCGATTCGGCAAAAAGACAAAGCTGTGTGTCTGATGGGACCAGAAAGGTGTGGTGTATTATAGGCTCCTAACACCTGGCGAAACCGTTAACACCGATCGCTACCGACAACAAATGATCAATTTGCACCATGCATTGATGGAAAAACGACCATAGTGGGCCAGAAGACACGGTAAAGACAATGCGTCTGGACATAAAGCAAAACTAGTTCAGGATACAATCAAAGCCCTTGGCTGGGAGTGGCCACGCCACTCGCTGTATTCACTAGCCTTGGCCGATTCCTATTATGTTTTATTTTCATCGATGGGACACGCATTGGCTGAGCAGCTCCTCGATTCCTACGAGGAAGTCGAAATTGGATGACTAATTGGTTTGCTTCGAAAGACCTACAATTCTTTCGACGTGAAATCCACAAATAAGTATTGAGATGGGATAAGTGTATAGCTAACGATGGCACATACTTTGTCATAATACCTTTGTCCATTTCACATAGGACTTCTATGAAAAAAGGTTCATTTTCGACTTTCAGACCTGATGCAACCTCACCCTCACCGCTCACACACTCGATACTCACATACACTCGATGCATTCGCCGGTCCGCGGATTGCAAGGACCTCCGTGGCAGGGACAAGGACGACACTGCCCCCCAATCTCCGTCGGCTCCCCGTAGTAACCATCGTCGCAGCTGAAACGAACAGCACAACGGTCTCTTAGCTCAGATCTTCCGTCAGATCGCCCGTTTGCCCTGGAACCGTAACTTACAGTTCACAATGGTCGCCCGTGTACCCGTCCGGACACTGCGTACACACGTACTCCCCCCGCCCATGCTCGCCTCCCTTCGCCTGGCAGTGAGGGGAAAAGTTGTTGCCGGCCACCGGCAGCGGACAGGCACAGGGCTGGCAGTCATCCGCCCGTCCGACAGTCGCATTGCCGTAGAACCCGGCCAAACAGCGCTCACAGTTGGTGCCGACGGTATGATGAAGGCAGGCGGCACACGCACCCGTCTCAAGGTCACAGGTGGCCGCATGCCCGTGACACATCGAACACGGAATACACCGACCGACCCGTTCGTGCGTCACACTCGTCTCGTAGATCCGCACGTACCCAAAGTCACACTCTTCGCACGACGCGCCCCGATACCCGTCGGGACACTCGCACCGTTCGACGAGACTCTCGCCCGCGCTTCCTTCGGCCGGGGTCCCTGACCCGTCCGTGAAAAGCTGCGCATCCTCGAGGACACTCTCGACCTGATCGGTGTGGTAGGTACCCCGCAGCAGGATCGCTTCGACGTCGGCCAGCACCGCCATGTACTGCGTCCGGGTGACCGGATCCCCGTGGTACTCGGTGCGCCGCAAGCGCGTAATGATGTCCTGTACCGTGCGTGGCACGTGGTACCAGTTCTGCTCCTGCAGCGGCACCTCGATAGTTACCGAACCCCCCGATACCTCATCGTAGCTGGCCTCTCCGTACGCGATCTTCATCCCATTCCGACCGACCAGCACCAGGGTGGGGCCAACCGTCGGCTTTCCGCTCGTATCACCGCGCACCGTTATCCACTGCATTCGGAAGCTAAGGTGGGACCCGTAACTCCCCAACCGATTGCCGAGGTAGCCCGGGGGTGCCCGCCAGTACACCGCTTCCGTATCCGGCATCTCGAACATCCCGAACACCAGCGAACCGGTGTCGTTGTCGCGCGTCGGTACAACCCGCTCGCCCATCGCCAGATTCGTCACCGTCCAGCCGTCCAGCGTCGAGTAGGCGGTCTGGCCGTCGGTGCTCTGGCCCCCCGCACTGCACCGTACCCCCACCAACCCGGAACAGTAACACTTGAGGCACCCGTCGGCGTTGGTCGCCCGGAGCGCGAAGAATCCTTCGGCGCACCGATCGCAACGCGCTCCGATCACGTGCGCCTTGCAGCTACACTCCTCGCCACACTCACGGCCCGGCCGGGTACCACGTGGATCGCACATACACCGGACACACTGCTCCCCGGCGTGTCCCGGGGCACACTCAGTACAGCGGGGCCCCGTGAAGCCCTCCCGGCAGGTGCACTGGCCACCGATGGCCCGACACTCACCGGTCGCTCCCGGAGCATCGCACTCACACGCCCGACACGGTTGCTCGTGGTCCGCCGGAACCGGCTCGGGCCGGAAGTACCCCGGGAGGCAGCGCTCGCAGTTGATGCCGGTCGTGAACGCGGTACAGTTCAGGCACACGCCTCCACCGCTCATCTTGCCCCGGATGCTCTGGCTCAGGTGCTGCTCGTCCACCAGCTTGTCGTAGTAGCAGGACGTGGCGTGGCCATGGCACTAAAACCAGGAGGAGAATTTCATTTCAGAATGCCTCGAATGAAGCCTTCCTGCGACTTACCTCACACTTTTCGCACTTGTTGGCGCTCACCGGAGTCCCGACGCGGTACGGACGCTGGTTGTAAAGCGGACAGCACCGATCACAGTGCGGGCCGCACGTGTTGTGGACACACTCGCACTGCGGTTGCTGCTGCTGCTGCTGCTGCTGCTGGTTGTCGAGGTTGTTGTCGCTCGCCTTGCACTTCCCGGCATGTCCGGAGCAAAAGCACCGCCCGCCGATACGCAGCGAACGGATGCTGTAAAAGCTGCGCTTCGGTTGCAGCACTGAGCCGAGACTCGAACCGCTGCCGTCCGGCTGCTGCTGCTGCACCGCGGATTGCATACGCAGCAGGCGTATTCGAACGTAGCGGGCGATCGTAAAGTTCTGCAGCTCGATCGAGCTCGTCTTTTCGCTTGGCCGTCCACTAATGAGTGATAGGTTGATTTCACCATTTTCCAGTGGCTCCGGGGAGGAAAACTGGGTCGCACAGATCACCTCCACGTCGCTCTTGAAGATGTAGTTGCTGGTGTAGGCTGGCAACCCGAACCGTTCGCGGCACTCACCGTCGCTACCGGCAAAGTACTGCCACGGTTCGTACGTCCGGCCGTCCGTTGACTTCTCCAGCACCCAGGTGGCCGGCACGGGCGAGATGGCGGCTCGCATGGTAAAGAACACTATCTGGTAGAGCTGCAAGAAAGGGGCACCAGACCGGTGAAAGGTTAGAATTCGGCCGAGGGATTAGTGGTGCGCAGGCGCTTCGTGGCGCCATTTGAATGGGCAGCCAAACCGAGGGGAATCCTGGAATCTAGGTTTGCGCCGTGCCGAACACGACACAATGCAGCGACATGGCGAAGGCATTTTAATTCGTTGCTGCCTCACCGGCCGGAATGTGCGGTCGTGTTTCGGGGTTGTACCGGCCGCAAGGAATTTCTCCCGCCTGATCGATCGGGCAAAATTTCTACCCAACCGGGCGGCTCACAGCGGGCCGCCGTGAGTTTGATTTGGCGGCAAACGATGCAAAAGTCGAATTTCGTCATGGGCGCATATTTTGCAATGGTAATCGCCCCGTATTGCGCCCCTGATCGATGGCTACCGATGGACCCGGTCTTAATTGGCCCACAAATAACACCCACGACAGTTTTCCAACTTTGGAAAAGGCTGGTAAAACCACGAACAGGTCGTCGGTCTGTCGAGCGGTACCATGTTTGGGAACCGGAACGGAACAACTGAACTCGGCTCGGCTGATCATTATTATTGAGCGGGCACCACAACTGAAGGGCTGGCTCGTGCAAACTCAAAACGGGGACCCACGAGTTCCGTAGCATCATCCCGCGGCGGAACCGTCCGAGGGCACGATTCTGGCCTAGAAATGGATGGCCACCGTACACCGAATGCACCTATATCCTGCCGGTGGCCGATGCCGGAGGCCCACGATGCTCGGTCTATTTTAAAAATAATTAGTTCAATCATAACCCGGCCACGGACCCGGTCAGGTCGGTGCAGTCGGATGCCTACGTGGAGGGGGGCAACCCTTTATGCGACAATATTCCCTCGGGCCGAAAGACCGATGGTCACCGCTTTTTTGTCCTCTCCCTTTCTTTCCATCATAAAACTCCCCCCGGGCAACCCGAAAGTCCGATAGCGGCCCGGTGGACAGTATCGGGATCTGGAGCCCGCGCAACCCGAAGGGATTGGTTTGCGGGCCACCCGGCACAAACACACAAGGCTGACGTACGAAAGTCGTGACATTCTCGGAGCAAACAATTATTTGCTAGACCATTTATGGTCACAATTTAAAGGAGAAAAGTTCACGTACGAATAATGTGACTCCCGGGAACGGCGGCGACGGCTGGTCGAGCGTGAGGCGTGCGGCCGGTACGGTCGCGTTTCCAGACATGCCCATTTATGTGTTCTGTGAGCTTGTGCGACGAATCAATGTCCAGTTCAGTCAACCAGCCCGTCCGGCCCGGTGTCGTTCTCATCATCCGCCGCCCAGACAGTGGCCGGTGGAGATTCCCAGCACGGCACGCGGACAGCATCCCGACAGCGCAGGATCGCGAATCGTCGCCCGTCAAGAATTATGTGTAAAACAACATGGCGGAAGAAGGTTCGGTTCCCCGCTGTTGGAGCATTCCAACCTTCAGCGACTGCGGCACGTCCTGTGGCTCACCAAGTTTAAGACTTTTATTGCATTCCGATTGGCGAACCGCGCGCATGCCATTCGTCGTGGATCGAAACGAAGCTAACAAACAGTTTCCTGGTCGATCTCTAACGAAAAGCGAAAAAAAATGGCAAGAATCAGAACATTTTCCAATTTAACAAGATAATAAACGGTAACATCTCGCCGATCGATCGATCATTTTTAAATTAAACAATTTTATCCGATCCGGGTTCCACGAAGCGCCGATACAATCGTATCCGAGTTTTCGGACCGCGTTTTGGCACAAGCGTGTTTGCACAGCAGCACTTACTTTCGATCTCAAACCGCTGGCGAACGACGGTCGGGTTCCATCGATCGAAAGACTTCAATCAACGGGGCGGCGACGAACCCGCGATAATCTTAACGAGCTCAGCGATGCCACCGGGGAGCGCATCCACCGTTCACCGTATGAAGATGTCTGCCGCGTCTGTTTTCCTTTCCCGCGCTTACGCCCGAAGAGTACCTCTCAAACATTCCCTTCCTGCCTTCCTGCGCAGTCTCGACAATGGTTTCAATCGAGGAAGTGGGTCACACTGCCATGCTGGTGAACAATTGAAACCCCCACGGAATGACAGAAGCCTAGCCCGCTCGGGGCCGGGGAGGATACCACAGTACCTGGAACCATCAGGCCTAAGCACGGCGGACCGGCGTTCCAGCGCCGGGCGTTATTAGCTCTCAAATGGGCATGAAAGCGGTCGGCAAGAGTTCTCCGAAAAAACGTTCCTATTCATCAAATGTTAATCTTTCAACAAACGATACTCTAAACACCATTCAAGTCCCGGACTCGGACGATGACAACGACAACGGTGCGCGCATTCCCAATCGACCCGATGGCCGGCGCACAGGGTGAGCTTTCAAACGTATGGGTCCACCGTTTCCAAAACATCCTCCAAACGCAATTGCCGCACCGCCTTTTATGGACATTTTAATAAAAAGTGCAAACAAAAGTGGCCCGCCGCGCGCACCAACAACAGTTAGGCCCGGCAAACAGTGTTCTACCGGCGCGCTTTTACTACTCCGACGAGCATCCTTTTGTGAACCAAATCTCCGAAAAGCATACACCGCAGAGCGGTTCGTTCGTTGCGAGATTCTTTCGTTCAACAATTTTACTAACCACCAAAATCAACAAACTCCTTGACCGACGATTCAGGCGCATACCGAGCGCATTGGTCATCGAACTCCGCCACTTTAGGGCTGGAAGTTTGCAAACAAGCTCCGAGACACATGTTCGATCACAAATCACGTCACACTGCGATGTGCAATTATTGGCCTAAATGTTTTCAGACCTCCAGCGGATCTAAGGTTGGCGCCAAACAACGGAAGCAACCAGATCATCGCCCGAACAAACGCCCGGATAATTATGGCCATTATGCTGCGATTCAATAATCACACTTCCCACCCGGAACGAAGATCGATCGTCACCGACCGCACGGAAGGGCCTCAGCAGCCAATCGATGCCTGGCGCACCAAGCACCAGGATTTTCATCGCCCGCCCTAACGAGGCCCATTTCTATAGCGATAATCCTGTGGCCCGCGAGCCCCGCCCCGGGCGCATCGCAATGGCAGCAGACGCGGAACATAAATATCATCTCCTCAAACGCAACCGTGCGTTTGAAGAAAAATATTAATAACCATAATAATAGCCGGCCGCTTGCCTGGCCGGGTGATCCGGGAGGTCTCGGTGAATGGCGTTGATCCACTATGTAAATAAATACGCCGGTGAAAATGAACTACGCTCCGGGCCATCCGTCTTTTCTCCTACACTTTGTACTCGCTTTTTTCTTCTTTTTCTGCCAGCACGCACCACACGAAGAAACGAAAGGTCCATTTCCCGTGCGTCGAACGGTTTGATTTAATTCAATTGCGATACGATTTCTGCTCCCGCGCTGCATCGTGATCGTACGGCATCGCGGCATCGCTTCTTGCGCTCGCTGCAACGATCGATTGCCGACGGCAGCAGACGCCGTCAAGTGGCGCTCACTAATGAGCCGGTTTTGCGTACTCGACAACCGATGATTAGCGATAAGCTGCGAATTATTTCAACACGTTTTATCGGTAAAACATTCGTTTTTATCGCCATTCCGGCGTTCACCGTTTTACCTTCTCGGCTGGCGTTCGGTCCCCGGTCCGGTCCTCGGCACGGCTCCGGGCCGGGCCGGATTAGATATTGAGATGTTGGGACCATAAAAACCGGTGTCGGACATTATTTATGCCACTTTAGGTGTTCCGTTCGCGCGAAGTCGTTTGAAATTAGACATCGTTTTCTGCGACTCCGGGCCAGGCGGTCCCGAGCCGGGCTTAATGTGATTACGTATTAATGGTCTTCCGAACGATGCACCATTCGAAAGGTTACGGCACGTACATCGTGCGGCATTATTGCGTTTAGCAACAAATTAGGCGTAATTGCGTCCGTAATATGGTGAGCAGTCAATCGATTGCCGACGTTGATTTGATCTCACCTTGCAGAGAAGCTTCCGTTTTAAGTGCGATCCTTAACTATAACTAAAGCTTAGCTTGCGATTTCATCGTGCACTTGCGCTACTGCCTGCGCTTTAAACGCTTTATTAACACAAATTCGAAAGATCGATCACTTGATCTTCCGGCCCAGCACAAGCCTGGTAACTGTGAAACGAAAAGCTGTGTGGGAAAGGACAACGAGCTTCGCTGCAGCATGAAAGATCACCGATCCGCCGGCGCTGCCAACCTGTGCGATCCGATCCGATCAGATGTGTCACTGCGATAAGATGAAAAATGTTTACACGATCCCTGTCGATTGCATTCCGGATCCCGGCCCCGGGCGTGAGTGGGGCAAATGTGATAATAAATTAATGACAAAATTTAAAATTGAAAAAAAGGCAACACCAGATGGGCGACGGCAACTCAGGACTCAGCCCCGTCGGAACCGATGTCGAGAAAGTACATAACGGCCAGGCGGATCTTTTTGTCCGTATGACATTATTCACCCGCTCGTCGAAGTCGGATACCTCCCAGGATTGTCGTGATTAATGTAACTGCCCCGCGGGCTCCCTCGGGGACATTCGGGGCTTCCCGTGGATCGCGAAGCTTCTGGTTGCACGCTGCCGTGGCGCAAATGGGCCGCGTTCTGTCTTTCCCGAGCCTCGATCTTTACCGAGATAACCGCACGCGGTTCGGTTCGCGATCGTGCTGAGAAGTGAACAAGCTCGAGCTCGTTAGGGAGCATGAGAAACGCGGGCCCAATCACTCCCCGTGCCCCGTGTGATCGCAATCGATGACCTGGAGGATACCGTAGCATCTGTTCAATTATGACGAACAACCGAACCGTATTCGATCGGGGCACTTTTTGACAAATCAATTACGACTCTCTGGCGCACCGTGATGCTGATTTTGAGAGATGGCGGACTCGCATTACGGCAACTCAAAGGCCCCCACCGGGGGCATCGGTCATTAATTGGGACGCTCGATTTCATGATCGTCCTCCATTTACCATACAGAGCCGTGTGACTGCCGCTTGTTTCGAGGCCACTGCGGCTTAATAACTTAATTTGGCTCCGGGACGGCAACCAACCCACAATCATGGCTCATAAAATACGATTAGTTAAGTGCCCATCCCGTGGTTTGCGTGGACGACTTGTTTGATTTCGGCTGACGGAAGATTTGCCGGCGGGTGCCTGGGCCCCGTGCTGGCGGACGTATCGTAAATTTGTGAAATGCATGCCGGTCGCAGCTTCAACTTCATGTTTTCTCCCACATGGCCCCGACGGGAACCGGTGTGCCGGTCCGGATGCAGCAAATTTTGTCGTTTTGGGCTTCGGACCACGAGAACCACGGAGCCAGCACGATCGGATTCGGAATGAGTTAATAAATTCTGAGTGCATAAGCAGCGGATCAAGTGGAGAGACTTATTCGGGGCATCCTTTTTAGAAAGTAATGACGTCGGTCGGGTCTGGGGCTTTGAATTACCGTATTTTTCCGTGTATAACGCGCACCCATATTTAAGAGAAAAAATTTGAAAAAAAAGTTTTTTATTATACATTTTTCAGATATGTGATATCCAACAAATATCAAAAGATAACAATGTATTATTCTAAATGTTGTTTAAATATTCTAAAGTAGACTAAAGATAAAATGCGTATACATTGCAAAAGACATACTAGTATTTTATGTTTCGTAATAATCTTCAAACCCAGATTCACTGCTGTCTGACAAATTGATATTCTCTAATTGCTCTTCAATGTACTCCTCATTGTCACTCTCTGAAGAGTTCTCATAAATTGCGATATCTTCAGATCCATCCATAACATTGCTGATGCCACATTTTGTAAATGATTTCACAACAACTTCTGTTTTAACTCCCTGCCATGACTTAATGATGATATTGTATGGATAATTATATTCCTAACAAATGTTTCAATTCATAATTTATTCAATAATACCATAAAATATGTACCTAAAAGGGCACATTTGTATATTTAGAGGAGACAAAATTTTTACTACCCTTGTATGACGCGCACCCAGATTTTGGAGCTAAAAAAATTGGGAAAAAGGTGCGCGTTATAAAAGGAAAAATACGGTAATTCATGCGCTTCGACCTACGGTAATATACGGTAATTCTGCCCTAACAACAATCACAAAACATATCCATTTTAATGAAAGTATTGTCCGTCGTTAGCTTTGGAAGCGATCCAATCAGAGATGCATTAGAAATATCCAGATCTCCAGTGTTGTCCACAAATAATTTCATTGGGTTACAAAAGCTCATAGTACACCAATCCTTTCATATCCCACCATATGCACAGCATAACCTTTATGCAATGGACCTGGTTCACCCAGGCCTTTTTGCGTTTAGGATTCGTGTATCAAATCCCCTTTCCATCATTCAATGCATAGTTAAGTTTGGGCAACTTTTATTTGTCTTTATTCGTCCACTGCTAC